>NW_024386822.1:342659-397659 GCF_900408965.1 Simochromis diagramma
AGGTGATAGTTAAGCTGACTTGTTATGTCTTAATGTGTTTTTCTAAGTTTAGGTCTGCATCCACACTACACCCAAATTTCGCGCGGTTTGTGGTTTTTAGATGTATAGATTGAAGTTCTCTGGTGACCTGTAATAGTTTTTCTTTGGCGCCAAAGACTATTACCTCAGTTTTGTTTTTGTTTAGCTGGAGAAAAATTGTGGCACAGCCAGTCATTAATTTCCTCAATGCATGTTACCAAGAGCCTGTACAGGGCCTCGGTCTCCTGGTGACATTGTGATATATCTTTGTGTGTCATCTGCATAGCTGTGATAGTTTATTTTGTATGTTCTTTATAATCTGTGCCAGTGGGAGCATGTAAATGTTAAACAGAAAGGGGTCCCAAGATGGAACCTTGGGGAACTCCACATGTGATACTTGTCTGCTCAGATGTGAAGTTACCTATTGATACAAAGTATTTCCTGTTTTCTAAGTATGTTTTGAACCAGTTTAGTACAGTTCCTGAAAGACCTGCCCAGTTCTCCAGTCGTTTGAGTAATATGTTGTGGTCAACTGTATCAATGCTGCACTGAGATCCAGTAAAACTAAGACTGACATTTTTCCACTGTTTGTATTCAGACATATGTCATTAAACACTTTTGTCAGAGCGGTTTCAGTGCTGTGGTTCTGTCTAAAACCTGACTGGAAGGCATCGTAGCAATTATTCTGTTTAAGAAGTAATTGAGCTGTTGAGAACTGCTTTTTCAATGATCTTACTTAAAAACGGGAGATTTGAGATTGGCCTGTAGTTGTTCAGTTGTGTCTTGTCAGATTGTCCTTTTCAGTATAGGTTTGATTACAGCAGTTTTAGTGGTTCTGGAACACTCCTGATAATAAAGAAAAGTTGACGATCTGTAACAGGTCTTACTCTAAAGTCTTTGAGACCTTTTTGAAAAAACTTGTTGGCAGGACATCTAAACAGCAGGAGGAGGAGTTCAGTTGACCTAAGATGTCCTCCAGGTCTTTGCTGTTAATAGGTTGAAACTGTTTCATGGTGTTTAAACAGTTTTTCGGTGGACACAGTACATATTCTGGATCTGCTGTTGATGTACCAATTGCTTGTCTAATCTTTTGGATTTTGTCTGTGAAGAATTTGGCAAAGTCATTGCAGGCCATGGTTGAATGAAGTTCAGCTGCCACTGACACAGGAGGGTTTGTTAGCCTGTCAACTGTAGAAAATAAGACCCGAGCATTATGGCTGTTTTTAGTGATGATGTCAGAGAAGTAGGACCTTCTTGCATTCCTCAGTTGTAAATTATAATTGTGAAGTTTCTCTTTATAGATGTCATAATGAACCTGGAGGTTTGTTTTTCTCCATCTGCGCTCAGCTTTCCTACACTCTCTTTTTTCATTTTTCACCAGTGTGGAGTTTCTCCATGGAGACTTTTTCCTTCCAGAGATAACCTTCACCTTAATGGGTGATCCATTACATTTAACATTTTTGCATTAAAGCTATTGACGAGCTCATTGACTGAACCTTTGGACAGGTCAGGTGTTAATGGGAAGACCTGGTTAAAGATCTCACTACTGTCTTCAGTTATACACCGTTTTGTGATCACTGCTGTTGATATATTTGTGTGGGCTGAGATTTTACTTTCAAAGAAAACACAGTAATGATCAGACAGGCCCACATCAGACACAGTAATGTTTGAAATGCTCAGGCTCTTGGAGATCAGTAGGTCAAGACTGTGTCCTCTATTATGTGTGGCCTCTGTTACATGCTGAGTCAGCCCAAAGTTGCCCAGAGTGTTACTCAGGTCTTTAGTCCCTTTGTCCTGAGGGTTGTCCACATGGATGTTAAAATCCCCAACAATAATTACACAGTCGAAATCAACACAGATCACAGACAGCAGTTCACTGAGGTCATTAAAAAGTCTGTGCAGTATTTGGGAGGCCTGTAAACATTAAGAAACACAACTTTGGATGGGAGTAGGATGCCAGTCCATCAACTCAAACCATAACAATACAGGTCATGAGCATGGAGCTGCTGAGTGAGCCAGAATTTGACTGAAACCATTTGTCCGGACTCATTGTGGAGCAGAGTGGTGCAGTGCAAGTGTCCTGGACTTGTAACCACCCTCGGCTATTTGTTTTCCTAAAAGTCTGTAGACATTTCACAACTTGTGAAATGTGTTTCATTAAAACACTGAAATTCTCTGGCTTCTGTGATGTTGACTGGCTGTTGCATATAAAGAGTGTGTGTGTGTGTGTGTGTGTGTGTGTGTTCATTCTCACACTGTAAAAAGGGGCAACAGTGCTAACTAGGGCTGGGTATCGTCACTGATTTCTACAATCGATTCGATTTCGATTCACATGGTCCCGAATTGATTCGATCCAATTTGAATCGGGGAAATTTTTCTTCAGTCAGAAATATTATAATTCTGATCATGCATCACTACATTTCCACTTTTTATATCTATAAAAAGAAAGCTGACACTTGTGAGACTTTATCAAAGGTGTGAGCGTCACAGCAGAGGCCTTTGTGTCAAAGTAGCTGAGGATAAAACACAGAAACATGAAGGAGAATTTCCTGCCCTGGATTTTATAAAAATATTCTGCAGTAGATCAAAAACGAAAGAAAACCATGAATCAACATCTGAACATTACCTGATGCTGCTGAAGTGAAACAGCAAAGTTACAGAGGTTTTAGAGACACAGCGTTTTGCAATTTTGCATAATTTTAAAAAGTTTACATTTTTATTGAACAGCAGAAATTAGGTTTTCTTTTCGGAAGTAAGTAAAAGGAAAAAAACAGCGTCCGACAGGCTGTAAACAACGGCAGACTTGCGCGTAACAAGCAAGCGAATAATGAAGAAAACAGGTTTTTAGACGGGAAACTGTTGTTGGAGAGAGAGAGAGAGAGAGAGACAGAGAGAGAGACAGAGAGAGAGACAGAGAGAGAGAGAGAGAGACAGAGAGAGAGAGAGAGAGACAGAGAGAGAGAGAGACAGAGAGAGAGAGAGACAGAGAGAGAGAGAGAGAGAGAGAGAGAGAGAGAGAGAGACAGAGAGAGAGAGAGAGACAGAGAGAGAGAGAGGAGAGAGAAGAGAAGAAGAGACAGAGAGAGAAGAGAGGAGAGAGGGAGAGAGAGAGAGAGACAGAGAGAGAGAGAGAGACGAGACAGAGAGACAGAGATAAGAGACAGCGACAGGAACAAGGACAGAGAGAGACAAGGAAAAGAGGAAGAGGCGAGCGACATGAGAGAGAGAGAGAGACAGAGACAGAGAGAGAGAGAGAACAGAGGATATAGAGACAGCGACACCAAGAGAGACAGAGAGAGGAGACAAAGAGGAGACAGAGAGAGAAGACAGAGAGAAAACGATAGAGAGACAGAGAACAGAGTGAAACAGAGATAAGAGGAAGAGAGATAGACGAGAAGCAGAAGTACGAGGAACAGAGAGAAGAACAGATACATAGAGAAATATATAGAGAGATAGAGACAGAGGAGAGAGAGAAGAGAGAGAGAGAACAGAGACAGAGATAAAACAAGAGTAGAGAGAGAGAGAAACCGAGAGAAGAGAGAAGTAGAGGAGAGAGACTGAGAGCTGCAAAGCTTAATGCGGTGGGCCACCGCTGGGTGGGTGAGCTGGCAGATTTCCGGTTCGATGTCAAGTACAGGCCGGGGAAGGTGAACATAGATGCGGACACATTCTCCCGGTTCCCACTTGACATCGACACCTATCTCACAAAGTGTACGGAAGAGCTCACGGGAGAGGCTGTCCATGCTGCCTGGGAGGGTTGTGAGTCAGCAAAGACAGAGGACGTTGCATATGTTGCTGCCCTGAGCCTCAGGCCTACCCCACGAAAAACAAGTCGGGAAGGACGGCGGCGGAGAAGATATTCAATGACTTCATCCCAAGGTTTGGATTTCCAAGGCGGCTACACCATGACCAGGGCAGAGAATTTGAAAATGACCTGTTCATGGCCCTACGACGCCTGGCTGGGGTTGCTCACTCGAGGACGACACCATATCATCCACAGGGCAACCCAGCCGAGCGATTTAACAGGACGTTGCTCCAAATGCTAAGGACGCTGGAGGAGAGGGCGAAGAGCAACTGGAAGGAGCACCTACCCCAGATAGTGCATGCCTACAACTGTACCAGGCATGAGGCCACAGGCTTTTCACCCCACTACCTCATGTTTGGTCGGCACCCCCACCTCCCAGTAGACCTAATTTTTGGCCTGTTAACCAGAGATCAATCTGAAACACCTCAGAGTTATGCCAAAAAGTGGGCGTCACGGATGAAGGAGGCTTACCGTATTGCAGCTGAGAACAGC
Source organism: Simochromis diagramma (assembly GCF_900408965.1). Taxonomy (NCBI): domain Eukaryota; kingdom Metazoa; phylum Chordata; class Actinopteri; order Cichliformes; family Cichlidae; genus Simochromis; species Simochromis diagramma. Next base: position 346,975 of record NW_024386822.1, read on the forward strand.
CAGCACTCCAGTGCAAGGGGTAAGAAGTATTATGATCGTCACATACAGAACACAGTCACTCTCCAGTCTGGTGACAGGGTCCTAGTCCGTAATATGAGTGAGAGGGGAGGACCTGGAAAATTGAGACCCTACTGGGAGCAAACTGTGTATGTCGTCAAGGAACAAGTGGGGTGACAGTCCCATTTACAAAGTATGCTCTGAGGCAGGTGGTGCTAAAACCCGCATACTTCACAGAAACCTTCTACACCTTGTAAATAACCTACCTGTGGACTTATCTGACCTGCAGAGGGGGCCATTGCCATCCAGAGGGGCTCGAAGGAAAAGGAGTGACCCTGCTGTGGGACATGACGGGATGGAGACGCCCGAAAGCAGCAACTCTGAAAACTCAGACAGTGAAGCACCCAGAGTGCAGTACTGGCTCAGAGTATCACCACAGGCTCAACGCCAAACAAAGAATCTGAGACCAATACATCAGTCCCAGAGAAATATTGAAGGAGCCCAGAATGTCCCTGGAAAACAAATATACATGCCATGGTCAGGAGGTGATATGGCAGAGCAACCCAGAGGCACTTCTCCTGAAAGAGAAGTTGAACAAGAACAAGGTGAAAACCAAATTGCAGACTGCTCTGTTGCTGATCCAGAACACCTTGATGCGGAGGAGTGTCCAGAGACAATGACTGAGGGTGATGAGGCTCGACCGCTGACTCCTCAGGAAGCCACAGTGAGGAGATCCGCCAGGGGCAGGAAACCCCCTCGGGTTCTCACATACGAGTCCCTGGGCCAGCCATCTTACCGAGCACACGGGTCACTTAACCCCGCTGGACTTTGTACAGTACAGGCCCTGCCAGTCTGGGGAATGCCACCCCTCACTGTGCCACACTACATCCCATACCAACCATTCCCCTGCACTGTTGTACCATACACAAACCCATATTGATACACACACTGACGAAATACCTTCGCTCTGAAATATGAAGATCAAGAACTGTTTCTAGGTGAGCGAGTTAAAGTGTTAAGAAGTGTGAACTTTTTGTGTATTTTCTTGAGATGTCTGGAGCCATCTTTTTTTGTTTGGGAGCGTGTGATCCACACAGAAATGTGGTCACAATTGTGAGTTAAGTGTCGTGATATATGGAGATTATTTTGCATGTTTTATTTTGCTGGTTTATTGGTGTAATTTAAAGCCACAATGTCATGTAAGTTCCCTGTTGCCAGGAGAGTGTATAACACTTTGGACAGTAGGGGGCAGCAGCGTGCTTTGGGAACTGAGTCGGGTGCATAGCTGCCGTAAGTTTTCCATTCTGGCAAGACTGACCAGGCGAACGGCAGCGTGTCTCCTGTGCTCACTTTCTCTCCTGTTTTACAGGTCAGTAATGTGGTCAAAAAAACATAAAGAAATACACAGCTGGACACTGTGATACTTAAACTTTCATGACATAAGACGGGTCTGTGATATGTGATGTATTATACTGTCACTATGTGAGCTACTTTAGCTCTGTAAGATGTTATAGCTAGGCTATATGCCTGGGTAACGCTAGCAAGCTGTTGCAACTGCGTATAATACTCCATATAATAATAAGAAGCACCAACCCAGTTGGGTTTACAGTTCCTGATAAACTTGTAGCTTTGTGTTCATGACAAATGTTTTGTATAACACGTGTGTAAAGTGTTCTGAGCCTGCCTGAAGTCATGTGTAAACTTGCTGTTTCAGTGTTAGAATCTAACTGGTCTGAAAAAGACATATGAAGCGAGAGCGCTAATAAGAGTACGGCCTACAAAAATGCTGGCAAGGAAAGTAGTGCAGTAATGTTGAAAGTAGAGTTTCCTTTCTATGATAAGACACTACCATGATGATGTGAATTATTTTGTTTATCTCATTTATGGGAAAAGAGGTGTAGTTGTCATTTGTTTCATTCATTTAAACCCTTTGTTGTTTTATGCCAGTAGTGTGGACTAATATTGAAATGTACTGGTGGAAAACAAGCCATGTGAGGGAATGAGCAGTTATTGTGAAATTGAGTTAACGAAAGAGTGGAGCAGATATGCTTGTGTTGTATGAATAAATTCTGGCAAGACTGACCAGGCGAACGGCAGCGTGTCTCCTGTGCTCACTTTCTCTCCTGTTTTACAGGATCGTAATCTGGCTACGCGCCCATCATAGTGGGGCCTGTAACACACACTCAAAAGAGATTTTACAATGTGCATCATTCTACAGTGTCAGTCTCAGACAATTCCATATCTTAATTTTCATCCTCACTCTCACTCATCACTGTCCCTATTTTCAGTCTGCAACAGGGGTAACTGACATTTAGGAGACTCATCTTTTCTGGTCAGTGCAGTCATGATCAACCTGTTCACTAGGGTGCGAAGGCACGGTATGAAACAACAGCCACAGCATGTAAGTATGGCAACAAATGTGGCTATGGACATCAACAAAGACACCACTATGGCTTTATATTTACCAAAATGATTAGTGAACCAATCATCCAAGGGATTATTTATGCCATAATCATCTGTATTTGGGTGGACAGCGTTCTCAACCCTTCCAGTGCCCTGGTTACAGAGCCATCCTGAGCCGTGTTATTAGGTATAAAAACACAGAGGATCCGCCATGGCACAAACACCCCCCCTCTCAGCCAAAAGCTCCCCCACAAAAGTAGCAGCGGTCACGGTCACGGCCATCTCTCCACAGCCTCCTCTTTGCCTCCTTCTTTCTCCATTCCCCTGCTGGCCTGCACCCCCACTTGCTACAGCAGTGTTAGTGCTGCATTGTGCAGGTCAGTGCTTTGCTTCTCTTCCTTAGCTGTTTTCTTCACTATCATGCCCATCACCTCGGCTCATCCTCTGCCCCCACATAGGATCACTTGACCTCGGCTTCTATGTCAGGTCTCAGTCCTTTGAAAATGCATCCGCGGGCTTCATATTTACCGCAACTGCCCTGCGAACCTCCGAGCCCGTAGGTCTGTACTCCTGGCAGAAAATTAGCAACTGCTCTCCAAACTTTGCACCGGAAACAGTCGGGTCTGGCAGGAGAGAGGTGGCCTCTTTCACATCTGAAGCCGTCCACGGTCTGTGTACCAAAATGGGCCCAGCTGGCCCCGACACTTCAACCATTGGCATTTGTGGGGGGGTTCGCTCTTTCTTCTCCCTGGTTCTCAGAAAATAGTTTATTCAAAAAATCTGATGAGTTGGAATATTGATGTTATTATTAGCTAAAGCTTTCAGACCAGTGTATTGGTCCTTTAACTGACTGTTAATCATTACAGTGAGCTGATAAAGAATGTGTCCATGACCCTGCCATAAGAAAGACACTGGGCAACAATGGCCTACATGCTTCAAAGATGGAACCACTGCGGAGCAAAAGGAACATGAAGGCTCGTCTCGGTTTTACCAGAAAACATCTTGATGATCTCCAAGACTTTTGGAAAAACACTCTGGTGTAAAAGCAACACAGCATTTCAGAAGAGGAACATCACACCACAGTAACATATGTTGGTGTTAGTGTGATGGTCTGGGGCTGTTTTGCTGAAAACCAAAATAAAGACTTTGGAGTGGCCTAGTCAAAGTCCTGACACGACAGATTGAGATGCTGTGGCACGACCTTTAAAGGTGGTTTGTGCTCAAAAACCCTCCAATGTGGCTGGGTTACAACACTTCAAAGTTTGGTGGGTCAAAGTTCCTCCACGGTGCTGTAAAGACTCATTGTCACTGTTATTGCAAATGCTTGATTGCAGTTCTTGCTGCTTAGGGTGACACAGCCAGTTTTAAGGGGCAAAGACTTTTTCTTACCGCTGTATAAAAGACACACTGAAAGTAATCATGGTCACCGTGCTTTGTTCCTGGACTTACTGGACCCAGTTTATTTTCTGTTTCTGTTTTCTTGTGTACTTCACTACCCCTCTGCAGGTCTCCTCCTGAATACACTGACTCATGGACTTTTCTGTCAAGGTGTCTACTGATGCTTGGCTGCTACACAATATCACACAGTTTGAAAGCCCTGGGTCCATCACTCCAGTCCTGTCCTCAGCTGTGAGACCCTATTGGCCTAAACTGTAATCATGATGTACATGCACCACTAATAGTGTAGTTCTTATGACTGAAAGGCACAGAGAAAATTAGTATGATGGTGCACTGCAGATCCCAAGACCTCTGTGTGTTAATAAACCAAATGTTATTGATGGGAACTTCTTAAAGTACTTTTTACATATTTAAAGATTCAGTTTGCAGTTTGACGGACATTTGACTAACAGGTATAATGCACAGATGGTAACCACACAATAGATATACACACAGGAGGGAGACTGAACCTAATCAACATGACAAAACAGGGGGAGCGCAAAACTGAACACACTGACATCAGACACCTTCAAAGTAAAACAGGAAATGCACAGACTGGACTCAGAGACACGGTACACAGAGAGAACAGAGGGAGCACAGAACTGTCTCTGAGGAAACCTCTGGCTCTGAGACCCAGGACCATCCCACTCATTCCAAATGAATGAACCCTCCAGCTATATCCCACAACCACAATACCACGTGTTCTTAAGCATTATTTGAGCACTAAGCCTCACATTTGCAGTCATTTAAATATTGTCCACCCAAGACTCTGTGCTGTGAAAGGGAAGCTCTTACAAATTCATAAGCAATAAGGCCACTAAAACACCTGATGCGCCCACACCTTTAGTCACAAAGCTGAAGCTGTGCCTCTGCGTTAAATCCCTCTTTTAACGCCAACAGAGGGTTTTCTTTTTCTGGTGGGGTCTCTTCTCACTGTTTCAGCTGCCAAGTGCTGGCGTCAAGAACAGCTGGTGTCAGACATTCACCACGGTGAAAGGTCACCACTTCCTTGTCTTGAAAATGTCGGTGTTGACGTGCAACTTTCCCTCTAAGCTGCGCGCGTGCACAATTGCGCACTGCTAGCACGGTCTCTCTGATGCAGAACAGCTGATTGTTCTGTAAATAGTTTGAAATGCTTATTTAAAAAACACCTTGGCTGCATTTTTAGGTAAACAGCTGCAAAACACTTTGTTGTTTGCATAACTCAGTTACTTTTTTGAAGAAGTAAGTATATAATTAATTGCCCAACATTGGTCATTATTTACTGTACTTGCAGACAGAGTTACAGACTCTCTCCCAGACCACAGACTCATAATACAGTCAGAGCTTTATAAAAAAAAAAAGAAAGTTGTGTTTTCAAAATTGGAGTTGAAGTTATTTTTCTTTCCAATAGTGTTAACATGCTGCACAGGTCATGAACAAGATTGTTTTAATTTTCACTGTAAGTGGGCTAAAGCAGGTAATTAAGAGTCGTCTAACATAAATGCTGTAATCTGATTATTTTAATAAACATGTAACTTGGATGGATTCGATGCTGGCGTGACCACAGTGCACACGTCTAATGTCGCTCACAGTGGTCCAAGGGACGCTCAGGGAGTTTGTGTGTTCAGACACATGAAACATTAGAGCCGTCTGTGCGTCCCAGCAGTTATCCCACCTGGAGGCCACGTTGGACCTTTCCTGTTTGGAAGAACACTTACCGGCACTCTGTGAACTGCTTCACAGTAAATCAGCCTCCCATGTGACCGCAGCAGCTCCCACCTGTCCACTCACTACCTCCTCCGCCTGCCAACAGTCTGCCCCCCCCCACACACACACACACTCACCCGCCATCACAAGTCACTCCCTCTCTCCCTCTCAGAGCTCCTGTGATCCCGTCAGCGTTGAAGTTCTTTCTCCGATAAAACTTATTTAACTGACTTTAGCTCAGAGTCTTATCTTTGAGTCCTCACCGTGACACATGGATACAATTACTTTTGCAGTTAATATGTTTGAAATATGTGTTTGTAGCATGAGACGCCTGCAGGCAAGATAGTTTTAAAGTGAACTGACAGATTTTCAGTGTTTAAGATTTTTAGTCAAAACCTAGAAATTGGTCCATAATGAGCACAAGTGCAGTGACACAGCTCTGCAATCTGCTCTCTCTTTCTAGTCCCTGTCAGGACTCTGGCTGCAGCATTTTGGATCAGCTGAAGGCTTTTCAGGGAGTTTTTAGGACATCCTGATAATAATGAATTACAGTCGTCCAGCCTGGAAGTAATAAATGCATGAACTAGTTTTTCAGCGTCACTCTGAGACAGGATATTTCTAACTTTAGAGATGTTGCACAAATGGAAGAAAGCAGTCTTACATATTTGTTTAATATGTGCATTGAAGGACATGTCCTGGTCAAAAATGACTCCAAGGTTCCTCACAGTGTTACTGGAGGCCAAGGTAATGCCATCCAGAGTAAGAATCTGGTTAGATACCATATTTCTAAGCTTTTCAGGGCCGAGTACAATAACCTCAGTTTGATCTGAATTAAGAAGCAGAAAGTTAGCGGCCATCCAGGTCTTTATGTCTTTAAGACATTCCTGCAGTTTAACTCATTGGTGTGTGTTATCTGGCTTCATGGACAGATAGAGCTGCGTGTCATCTGCATAGCAGTGAAAATGTATGCTAAGTCTTCTAATGATGCTGCCTAAGGGAAGCATGTATAATGTAAACAGAATTGGTCCTAGCACTGATAAATATTGTTTTGTGTTCTTCTTTACAGCCTACAGGTCAGCTGTAGCACAGACTTCAGGCTTCCGTGGATGAAGAGTTTAATGCGGCACCCCTCTAGATGAATTCTGCCTACACATCCAATTTATTTATTAACTCTGTGAAAGTGGAAGATTTCACCACAGAATAAGAGAGAGAGAGAGAGGGCAACTATCACACAGGAAAGAATGAAAAGAGCTGAAAGCACCACATTAGATCTGATGAGGTTGGTCACAGGAGACTTTATATGCTCTTTAATTCAGTCTGATTGTGTTCCCACTGTGGTCAAATACACAACATGGTCAAACGTTTCCAACTACTCATCATGGTGATGAATGTCATGTAATCGACTCTGCGTACTTTTCTTTTTTGAGGTGAAATAATTGTCCAGCATACACCTTTAGTGAGTGAAAAACAAGAGTTTGAGTTTAGTTTGGATTTCCTGTAACACTCACAGGGTCACATGTTTATATACAGGCTCAAAAATACAATATTTAGCGAAATGTCTCCGCAGGCTTGGAAAGTGGAAATCTTTGGTTGGTAAAGATGATGTTAAAGATGTAGGTTGTCACCTCAGCGGTGGTCCTGAGAGCCTTTTACTGTAATCATGTGGGTCATTAATGGTCATGAGCCAAGGCATTATTACAGTCACAGGAGCCAGGGTATGACTGGGGGTTGAAATCCCTGCATTTTAGGCCACTGATAGCTGTTGTCGTGAGCCACCCCCTCTGTTCAGTGAAGCTCTTCCAGTTTCTCTTCTTTTCTTTAAGTGTATACGTCCTGGAGAGCTGGCACTCTCTTTAGGTTGTGCCATGCATCCATGGAGAGGCTCTCTGAGGACCCAGGAGACAAAGGAAAAGTTTCAAAACGCCCACAGGAACACAGAGAAAGAGCTAAACTGGGTCAACTATAACCAGGGACACAAAAAACTGTCACTGGGCAGAGTTATACTACCCTTTGAATCAATAATAACAGCATCAGCAGTTACAGCCCTGCCCCGGCTTGTGCTCCGCAGCCTGTGGCAGACTGCTGGTGTGTCCTCAAGTTGCAGATCCAAGCAAACCTCTTCCCACACTGGTTGCAGCTGAAGGGTTTCTCCCCCGTGTGAACCCTTTGGTGCTTTTTCAGGTTTCCAGCCTCAGAGAAGTGCTTCCCACAAGTGTCACAGCGGAAAGGCTTCTCGCCTGTGTGCACTCTCTTGTGGACCTCTAGATTGGACAGGCCAGAGAAAGCTTTTCCGCAGGCTCCACATACGTAACTCTTCCTGCGGCGCTCTGTGGGCAAAGTGCATGCGGCACGATTTTTATTAAGGTTAGTGAGGAGAGTTGTCCGATGCTGTGGGGCGATGGCCACCTCAGTGCTGGCCAGCAGTGCTACAGCTCCCCGGACTGATAGAGAGGACTGTGGAGCCCCAGCTGTCTTGGTTTTACCTGTTTTACTGACAGCACCTGTGCTGGAGGACGGTGTGATTCGTGAGGGAGGGACGGTGCTTTCCTGTTGAGAGTAAGTGTTGCCATTTTGAAGCTGCTGCACTTGAGCCTGTGCTGGTGTTCTCCTCCAGGAAGGCTGGGAAGATCCTGGATCCTGCATTCTCAAAGACGTGGATGCAGAAGTCCCTGAGGAACCAGAGAAAACAAGGAATCAGCTGTCACTAAACTTGGAGCCAGGCAGTTATATGTGATGGTTGCTTTTCCAAGATGAGCGCTATTAATTCTCTATAGGCTCGTCTTGTTCGTGTATTTACTCATTTCTCTTAATGGTATTTCTGTGTAATACAAGTAAATATAAATATATATTAAAAATAAAAGCACCAATGGCTGAACCAGTAAAAACATACAAGGAAAAACAACAAATTCATACAGCAGAAACAGGCAAATCAACAACGAGAGCAGCTAAAACAAGTGTGCGCACGCACACAAAGGTTGTTGATCCCTCAGTTTGAACTTCATGTTGCGACTAAACGGCTGTCCATCCTCACCTCCTCCATCACCGTGTGGTACGCTGCAGCCACTATCAGGGACAAACAGAGACTGCAGCGTTTTGTGCGCTCTGCTGAGAAGGTGATTGGCTGCAGACTCCCATCTCTGCAGTACCTGTGCACCTCCAGGACACTGGGGCGTGCAGCTCGGATCTCAGCTGACCCTTCTCACCCTGGACACAGTCTGTTTGACCTGCTCCCCTCAGGCAGGAGGCTCCGGTCCATTCGCACCAGAACCTCTCGCCATAAGAACAGTTTCTTCCCCTCTGCTGTTGGACTCATGAACAATAACCGTATGACTGTTCCCACCACTAACACATGACCCTACGCTGTGTTCACTGCATCATTCCATGTTGGCACTGATCACCACCTGCACTCATGTATATATCTATCTACTGTTTATTTAAGCGTTATCTGACAGCATGTTTGCACTAAGCACTGCAGCAATTTCCTAATGTTGTAAACCTGCTCAACATTTGGCAATAAAACCCTTTCTGACTCTGATTTGTTAAACTCAGCGTCCTACTCACTGCACTCACTCTGCTGGTCCACAGACTGTGACATTAGCATCTTCAGGCCCTAAAGCATGCAATAGTACAATAGAGACTTTTCATCACCTTTTTGTCAGGCTTCAGCAATAACAGCTGCCACAATGAGCTCAGTGTGTAAAGGAAAGCTTAACTAACAATAATAATAATACATTTCATTTGAAAGCGCCTTTCAGAACACTCAAGGACACTGTACACAGCAGAAAAATAAAAGCAACATGAAAGCCAGCAGTTTACACAATCATAAAAGCATAAGACATAAAACAAATTTAACATAGCAGAGTGGAGAGGTTATGTGGGATAAGCTATTTTGAACGAGTTTTGAGTTGGGACCTAAAGAGAGAGAAGGACTCGATATTTCTTAAATCAGGAGGTCAGGAATTCCAGAGTGGAGCAGCTGAAAGCCCTGCTCCTCATGGTGGCAAAACAGGGGGAGGGGACGGAGAGAGAAAGAGAAGAAGAAGATCTGAGACACCGAGATGGGGCGGTGATCTGAACCAGATCAGGAGAGATGATGAATAGTCTTAAATGTGTACAAGAGTATTTTGAAATTGATACGATATTTGACCAGGAGCCAATGAAGCTGCTGCAGGACAGGAGTGATGTGGTGGACAGAAGAGGTCCAGGTGATGATACGGGCAGCATTTCTGGACGCGTTGAAGCTTGTGAACGGATTTCTGAGTAAGACCATAAAGAAGTGAATTACAGTAATCGATCCAGGAAGTAACAAGGCTGTGGACAAGAATGGCAGCAGCATGTGGGGTGAGAAAAGGACGGAGACGATTAATGTTGCACAATTGAAAATATGCAGACCGAGTGACGTTATTAATGTGTGAATCGAAAAGTACTGTCGAGGATGAGACCCAAGCATTTCACAGAGGAAGAAACGAAGACAGACGAGTTATTGATAGCAACAGAGAAACTGTTGGTTCTGCATAATGTAGATTAAGTGCCGACCAAGAGGAGCTCGGATTTGTTACTGTTGAGTTTAAGAAAATAAGAAGAGAACCATGAATTTAGTTCAGCTAAACAGAGGGTGAGGGAGGATGGGGGAAGAGCAGAGTCAGGTTTAGTGGACAGATACAGCTGGGTGTCATCGGCATAACAGTGAAACTGGATATTATATTTATGTCCAAGTGGAAGAAGGCAGATAATGAAAAGAAGGGCCCCAGGACAGATCCCTGGGGCACGCCAGTGGTCAGAGGGAAGGGCTGAGAAGTAAAGGATTTGAGTTGAATGAACTGAGTGCGATCAGACAGGTACCATTGAAACCAGGCTAGTGGAGTATGGGAGAGACCGATGGAGGCTAGCCTACTGAGAAGAATGGAGTGAGAAATAGTGTCGAAGGCAGCACTCAGATCGAGGAGAATAAGGATGGAAAGTAGACCAGAGTCAGCTGCCATAAGAAGATCATTGGTTATTTTTATAAGCGCTCTTTCAGTGCTGCGGGACTGGAACTGTTCATACAGATTATTATTAGTTAAATGTGAGTGCAGTTGTGTGGCTCAAGAGTCCAGCACACAATCACCCGTCTGCTATCACTTTGATGACCACTCCGACGTGGCACCAGTGGAAGCTTTGACAGCACACACTACTGGTTTTAAGTACGTTGATGGAACATCAATAAAGTGATCCAAATATCTGAAGGTGTACACAGGCAGGGCAAAACAACAGCATTAAGAGGCCGTACTGAGGAAAGCAGACAAAGTGTTACCCTGTGATGCAGACGGCCGGCCTGCAGAGGAGAAACTCTGCCCTTCGCTCGGCTTCAACGCCGAGGACGCCGAGGTCTGTGGGGGATCGAGCACTTGCCAAGGCTGTCGACGAGTGTCTATGATAACAACTCTATCCTGGTCACGTTCAGTTGACTTGTTAGGAACAAATGCACATGAAGAGCCACCAGGAGCTGACACAGGGTCACTATCAGGGGCCCAGCGGGTGAAGAAGGTTTCCAGTTCAAAGAGAGAGTAGTCACAGCTCGTGGGGTTGTTGCTGCATCGCTGCTGCTGCTGCTTGGTTGGGTTGGCTGGCATGTTGGTGTCTGGTACCCTCAGCTGGGCCGCCACAATGCTGCTGATATCTTCTGATTCTGCAGGGGTCCTTTGAGGTACTGCAACCTGGAAGAAGGAGAGCAGAAGAAGGACCAAGCTTCATGACACAGGCTTACAGGACTGGGTTGAAAGTTTGAAACTAACAGAAGTTTGCTCATCCTTTTCTTAAGAGAATGTACAGAGAATTATAGTTTCTGTACAAATGTAACAGAAAATGTAACAGAAGCCACAAACTAATCTGTGTACGTGCTCCACTGACAGAAGAGCTGCCACAACAGTCACAGTGTGGTTACTTTAGTAGTCAGAAGGTATAGGCTGAGTCGCGTGTCCTCTAATTAGAGCGAAAGGGCCGTCTGTGTATGATGACGATGCCACAGACAGCACAACACTTTTATTTTTCACTCAGTGTTACACTGGACTGCTTTGGTTAGAGAAAAAAAGATGAGGTCATGAAGATCCCTACAGGAAAATTCATTTCTATATCTATATCATAAACCATAACACAGTGACAGCGGAGTCCAGCTATCAGCCAGCTCTGTGGTCAATGGTACACTGACCAGAGGATTAAGCTGGAATGTTTCTGATGGGGGAGATGTTGGAGCACCCAGAGCATAGGGAGCCCTGCCCTGGTCCAGGTTGGAACCAAGGACCTGGTAGACGTTTCTTCCTCAGACAAAGGGAGATTCTCAGACATAGACTTCAGGAAAATGTAGCTGCTTCTTCCTTTTAAAAGGAGTCAGGGGGTTTTGCCATTTGATTACAATGAGTCCTGGAAACTTTCCATTACAGGTCCTGGTGGGAAATATCTAGAAAATACTGCAATTCAATTTAACTTGTGTTTACGATAACATGGCACTAGTTCAGCACTTTAACAGTGCTAAATTTATTGAAAATTGCTGCACCTATTTCCATTTCCCAGTTTAGCACAGTTTGTACAAGTCTGATGATGCTGAAGTATTTAGTACAATATTTGGTATGAGCACATTTATGTTCCTCTTTTTCTGTCATTTCTATAAGTAGTCTTCAGGAAAAGTTCTCCAGGCTTCTTGAAGGACATCCACAGCTCTTCTTTGGATGTTTCTGCCTTTTGTTCTGTAAAAGATTATCCCAAACTGCTTCAGTGATGTTGAGGCCTGGGCTATGGGGAGGTCCATCCACAACTGACAGCGTTGTGTTTTTCTATCCAGATATGCTTTTACTTCACATATTTGGGATCACTGCCATGCTGAAAAATGAAGCTACTGTCCATCAGATGCTCTTCAGATGCAACTGCATGGTTGGTCTGAATTTTATGGTACTTTTCTGTCTTTATAATTACACCAATTTGACAAGATCCCAACACCAGCGCTTGAAATGTAGCCATACCACGCCAGAAGCCCTACCGTGTTTTACAGATGGCTGTAGACCCTCACTGTTGTACCTCTGTCCGGACCTGCTCCATAGTGACATCCATTTGATCTTAAAGGTTTAAGTAGCATGTAAAAGTCATCCCTTCATCAGACCTGTTTGACTGATTTTCAGTCCAGTTCCTGTTTAATGTTCACACTTGATCCTTTTCTCTGGCTTCTTTACAGCCACTGAAACCTTTTCTGGTGAGGCTTTAGTGACCAGTCATTGGTCAGCTGCAGGTCCAGATGCATCTCTCAGGTCCCGTGTCTTACTGACATGGCTTTCAGATACTGTTGATCTGCTGCAGTCTTTTAGGTTTGGAACTTCCTCTCTCGTCATCCACACTTTGCAAAATTACTGGCTAAAAGATCTTTGAGAATTTTCTTGACACAACAAAAATATATTACGCCTGTGAAACTGTCATGTTTGACATTTGTTTGGTTTTAGTGACAGCCTCCCTTTACAATTGGTTGACTATTGTGTGTAGATGTAACCCTGGTTCATACCTGAATGATTCACAGGTCAGGGTTCAGTCGCATAACAAACACAGATGAAAGCTGTCCTGTACAGAACAGGACCAAAGATGACTGAAAACTGCAAAATCCATTTACTTTTGGAGTTCAGAGTATTGCAGTGTTTTGAGTAAACTAGTATGTTTGCATGCAGTTCTGTTTGTTTGACTGTAGGTCACTGTAAACCATCTGAACCAACTACAGCACACAGAACAGGGGCTGAAGGTTTATGGTGAGGGTGATATTTCTGTCTGTGTCCAAACACAAACAAGTCAAGATATGGTTGAAAAACCACAGTTTTTAGATTTCCTTTACTGGTTTACAGTGTAAATCATTGATACGTGTGGGTGGAGGCACTCCGAAGCCTGAACAAGTGAGAAGGGTTGTGTCAGGAAGGTCATCCAGCTTAAAACCTTCACCACATCAAACATGAAGACGGAGATGAAAGTGTGAAGACAGGCAGCAAGTCAGAGGGAACAGCAGGAGTGTGGAGGTGTGAGGTCTATGAGTATAAAGGGAGAGACGGCCTGAACTGTGGTACTGTGTGTGGGAGGAGCTACAGGTGGGCTTGAGCTGGGGGTGGGATTACATCAGGGACCTGCAGCGCTGATGGACAGGCTGATGAGGTCAGGTAGAAGTCTCTGTGGACTGTGATGTTTGCAGATGAGGGAGCAGGTGGAGGAGAGCCTGGACCGTAGAGGAATGAAAGTCAGCAGAAACATGTGTGTGAATGAGACCAGAGGAAAGGTGAACATGTAAGGAGCAGAGACAGTGAAGGAGGATGAGTTTAAATACCTGGGACCATCCAGAGAGAGCTGCAGGCAGGGTGGAGTGGGTGGAGAAGAGTGTCAGAAGGATAAGTGCGAGAGTGAAAGGGAAGGTTTTAGAAGATGGCAGTGAGAGCTGCTGTGATATATGATGTGGAGACGGTGGCACTGACACAAAGACAGGACGCAGAGCTGAAGATGCTCAGGTGTTCACTGCGAGTGAGCGGGATGGACAGGACTAGAGGCTGGGATGGTTCGCACATGTGCAGAGCAGGGAGGGTGGATGTACTGGACATAGGATGATGAAGATGGAGCGGGAAAGAGGAAGACCTCAGAGGAGGTTCATGGATGTAGTGAAGGAGGAGATGCAGGGCGATGCTGGGATAGGGTGAGGCTGATGATGCTGTGGAGACTCCCAAAGGGAGCAGCTGAAAGTGGAAATGCTGACACTGAGCAGACATCAGCGATGTGTTTGCAGAGGGTGGTTACTGGGACTATAATTAACTGGGCAACAGTGCCAATCCCCAAGAACCATTACAGCCTCTGCTCCATGCTTAGAACAGGGGAGATTTTGTGTGTCCACCTTATTTCTGCCTCACAAAGACATGACGGCTTCAATCAAACATCACATTTGGAGTCATCATTCCTAATTATCGATTTCAACTTGTCCAGTACGTTGTTCTCTCCATTTCTCACCATCAGTACTGGTTTCCTTGAAGCACTTCCACTATGAAGGCCTGACTCACAGTGTTTTCCCATCAGATGTTACTGGAACACCACCGAGTCCTTGGTTCAGGTATGTGGATGACACCTGGGTGAAAATCAGATCTCAGAATCCCAGGTTCTAGTTCGATGTTTCAGGTAGTGTGTAATGTTTAGCTTACCCCAGTTTAGGTGTTTGTTAGTTTCTCTCTCTTTGTTTTTGTTTGTACTTTTGCTCAGCCAAATAACGGCTTGTGTTTCGTTCATCACCTCACTCTGCCTCCATCATGTTTTTGGGTCTCACTCCACGCCGTCTGCTTCACCTTCAGACGTGACAACCTGGGCCTCACAGAGTTTCTGTCTGATTTTTCAAAGTTTTTATCTGATTTAGTGCTCAGCTCAGATAAAATAATTATTGTGGGTGATTTTAACATCCATGTAGATGCTAAAAATGGCAGCCTCAACATGGCATTTAATCTGTTATTAGTAGGGGTGGGTTAAAAAATCGATTTTAGTTTGAATAAAGCGACATCAATTCAATAAATCCTGAACCGATTTTTAAATATAAATGTATTTTTCCAGAAATGCCAGAATCTCAGCTTAAAGCTCACAAAACTATTTGAACAACCGCCGAACAGCTAAAACAGGAAATGAGAGCAGGTACATGGATTTCATTCACCGTGGATCGTTCACCCGGTGGAACGTACACGGACAAGCTGTCAGGACTGAAAATTTCACAGATTCTGATGCTGCAGGTTGAGTAACTCCGACTAAAACTGACTGAACCAGCAGCAAAAGGAGATCCAAACTACACTTCATGTTTGATAAGCATCGTCATCTCTGACCTTTGCTGTTTTGCTTCCACCACGATAAAATCACACTTCCTGCACAGCTCTCTCTGTACTTCAAGAACAGTTTCCTGCCTCAAATCTGTTTTCTGCATTACTCTCTGCTTATTAGGCATCAGTCTACCGTTCTATTCAGTGCTGTTGGCCCCTGTTTTTTTCTCAACAATGACATCTGACATCAAAACCTCATTTCTGCAGTTTAAGATCGAAGAAATAGAAACTTTACACTCAGCTGTGTCTGTAATCAAACCTCTATAACTTTGCTCTGCTTCACTTCAGCAGCATCAGGTGATGTTTATACAGAGATGGGCAGTAACGCGTTACTGTAATCCGATTACTTTTTTCAAGTAACGAGTAAAGTAAGGGATTACTATTGCAAAAACGGTAATTAGATTACTGTTACTTTCCCGTAGGAACGCTGTGTTACTGCGTTACTAAAACCGTGATTTTTTTGCGAGAATGTCTCACGACAGTGACGTGAGCGAGTGCGACGTTCGTGACAATGGCTGTGTGCAGATCAACAGTGGATCATATATCGAGTGCGGGAGAGAGCATGAGCGTGCAGCGTTTAAAGTGTGGAAGTACTGACCTTACTTTGAGTTTGATTCCATAAAAAGTGACAAAAACATTAGTGTCCGTTGTGCGTGGGAAGAAAACTTCTTTTTACAGCGAAAAAACCCCTAAACTTCCGAGCAAGCACCGAGTAGCTACGACGTAATGGGAAACTCACAGAGAAACTCGCGGATTCTTCCACTGACCGTGGCACACCTGCACCAGGGTAAACCTCCGCCTACCCCACTCCTGCTTTACAGGTGAAAATAGAGCAACAGGACCGCTGAGTCTTTGACTTTATTTATTTTCTGCTGTGTTTTACTTGCATCTATTTGAAAGACTGAGTGTAAAAACAAAAAATATTTTATTTTATGTGCTGGAATGTGCAGAAAATAGGTTTAAATGTTAAACTAATTTATTCAAGTCAGAGAATGTTGCATATAGTTAAATTTTTGCTTGATGCATAAAGTTAAAAGATTAAAACTAATAAAACAAGTTTTATAAAGGGACTTTTCCATTTGATTACATTTTGTATGATGGATTATGCAGATAAAGTAGAATTGGGCTGAAAGATCTATCGCTTTATCACCTCTTCAGGTTGTAAATCGTGTTTTTAAAAAGTAACTAAGTAACTAAGTAACTAAGTAATTAATTACTTTTGAAAATAAGTAATCAGTAAAGTAATGGGATTACTTTTGGGGGGAAGTAATCGGTAATTAGTTACTGATTACTTTTTTCAAGTAACTTGACCAACACTGTGTTTATATGTTGATTGATGGTTTTCTTTAGTTTTTGATCTACTGCAGAATATTTTTAAGGTTATCTGCTATAAAAGCCAGGCCAGGAAAATCTCCTTCATGTTTTATCCTCAGTTACTTTGACACAAAGACATCTGCTGTGATGTTCACACCTCTGAAGTCTCACAGCGTCAGCTTTGTTTTTATACATAGATACAAAAATATGAACATGTACTGATAAATGATCAGAATTATAATATTTCTGACTGTCTGAGTGAAAATATTTATTAGACTCAATTGGCTTCTGTCAAAGTGTAAAAGAACCCACCCACCACTTTAATCACACTCTAGATCTTGTTTTAACATATGGCATAGAAACTGAACATTTAACAGTCTTTCCTGAAAACCCTCTCCTGTCTGATCATTTCCTGATAACATTTACAATAATTGATTACACAGCAGTGGAGAGTAGACTTTATCACAGTAGACGTCTTTCTGAAAGCGCTGTAACTAAGTTTAAGAATATAATCCACCCCCTGTTATCATCTTCAATGCCCTGTACCAACACAGAGCAGAGCAGCTATCTGAACACTACTCCAACAGAGATTTATAAGAAAGCCCTCCGCAAAGCCAGAACATCTTACTATTCATCACTGATTGAAGAAAATAAGAACAACCCCAGGTTTCTCTTCAGCTCTGTAGCCAGGCTGACAAACAGTCAGAGCTCTGTTGAGCCAACCATCCCTTTAACGTTAACTAGTAATGACTTCATGAACTTCTTCACAAATAAAAGTCTAGGAAGAAGTCCACAAGAACTTCTTCCTAGAGTATTTAAAAGTAGAATGGGAGGCAGAGCCTTCAGTTTTCAGGCCCCTCTTCTGTGGAACCAGCTTCCAGTTTGGATTCAGGAGACAGACACTATCTCTACTTTTAAGATTAGGCTTCAAACTTTCCTTTTTGCTAAAGCATATAGTTAGGGCTGGACCAGGTGACCCTGAATCCTCCCTTAGTTATGCTGCAATAGACGTAGGCTGCTGGGGGATTCCCATGATGCATTGAGTTTTTCCTTTCCAGTCACCTTTCTCACTCACTATGTATTAACAGACCTCTCTGCATTGAATCATATCTGTTATTAATCTCTGTCTCTCTTCCACAGCATGTCTTTATCCTGTCTTCCTTCTCTCACCCCAACCAATCACAGCAGATGGCACCGCCCCTCCCTGAGCCTGGTTCTGCTGGAGGTTTCTTCCTGTTAAAATGGAGTTTTTCCTTCCCACTGTCGCCAAAGTGCTTGCTGATAGGGGGTCATATGATTGCTGAGTTTTTCTCTGTATGTGTTACTGCAGGGTCTACCTTACAATATAAAGTGCCTTGAGGCGACTGTTGTTGTCATTTGCCACTATATAAATAAAATTGAATTGAATAAAATTTTAATCATTAGAGAAAAAATGACCAATAATCATCCCACAGATGTAATATTATCTACAGCTACTCTTAGTACCATTGATGTTAAGTTAGACTCTTTTTCTCCAATTGATCTTTCTGAGTTAACTTCAATAATTACTTCCTCCAAACCATCAACGTGTCTTTTAGACCCCATTCCTACAAAACTGCTCAAAGAAGTCCTGCCATTAATTAATGCTTCGATCTTAAATATGATCAACCTATCTCTAATAATCAGCTATGTACCACAGGCCTTCAAGCTGGCTGTAGTTAAACCTTTACTCAAAAAGCATCTCTAGACCCAGCAGTCTTAGCTAATTATAGGCCAATCTCCAACCTTCCTTTCATATCAAACATCCTTGAAAGAGTAGTTGTCAAACAGCTAACAGATCATCTGCAGAGGTTTATTTGAAGAGTTTCAGTCAGGTTTCAGAGCTCATCACAGCACAGAAACAGCTTTAGTGAAGGTTACAAATGATCTTCTTATGGCCTCTGACAGTGGACTCATCTCTGTGCTTGTCCTGCTAGACCTCAGTGCAGCGTTCGATACTGTCGACCATAATATCCTATTAGAGCGATTAGAACATGCTGTAGGTATTACAGGTACTGTGCTGCAGTGGTTTGTATCATATCTATCTAATAGACTCCAGTTTGTGCATGTAAATGGAGAGTCCTCTTCACACACTGAGGTTAATTATGGAGTTCCACAGGGTTCAGTGCTAGGACCAATTCTGTTTACACTATACATGCTTCCCTTAGGCACCATCATTAGAAGACATAGCATACATTTACACTGCTATGCTGATGACACCCAGCTCTATCTGTCCATGAAGCCAGATAACACACACCAATGAGTTAACCCTTTAAGCGCCATCATAGAACCAAGAGCCAGAGCTTATCTTTATATTTTTACATGCTGTAGTGCCATTTTTAGGAGTATTTCAAGTTGCTATACATCAGTACAAGGCCATTTACACCATGATAAGGGAAAGACCATCTCTGAATTGAGGAGGGGGCCTAAGGGTACATCTGTCACCATCTTACAATGCTGTGATTGCAGCCATTCCCCAATTCTCTGTGGATGGTACTCATGGTTATTGATCAGTGGTTGTTGATCAATGGTCATGACAATTTGCATATTAATGAAGGAACTGACCTCCCAGCCCATTGTTCCTTCAGTCAGATGTATGTGTGGTGTGTTAACATGAGTGCAGCATTTCACTGTATATGTTATTTGTAGCTGGAGTGTGTGTGTGTGTGGTGGGGAGCAGAGCTGGGGTGTTCATGTTAAGATGGTTTTGAACCTTTGTATCTGTAAGAGAAATATATTCAGAGCTCTGGAAAACGACTCGAGTCTGTTGTGGTTGTTTTTTTCCATCATCTGGTCCTCTTCATGTTAACCACCGACCGCGACACCTATGAAACTACGACGGGTGTAATCTAACATAAATTAATGGGTATGTGCAACGTTATAGCTCAAAGTTGAATGTTTTCTAAGCAGAGAGCAGTAGAAACGGGAGAACTGCCAGGTTATTGTACACCACTGGAAACCAGTAAGGCTGCAGTTTGTGTCCATGTTTGTCCAGACTTTTGTAAAAGTAAAGACTAAATGAATTTACGAGGTTCAATTTTATTTTATTTAAATGGTGTCAAATGACAACAACAGTCACCTCCAAGTGGCAGAAAGATTAAGGTCAACAATTTAATATAAGACCAAATGTGAAATAGGATTATGATGCAGACGAACAGCCAGAAAAGTTCAGTTATTACTTTTAAACACAAGATACACATTTGACAGAATTAGTGTATGAATTTTTGTGCTTGCAAAAATCTGTGTTGTCAGATCACAGTGACCTTGACCTCTGACCACCAGTCCCAGTAAACATGTGTGCCAATCTTCAAGAAATACTCACAAGGGCTTCCTAAGAGTTTGTATTCATGACACCAGAATGGGCTAACAATCTATTACATGGATAAAACACACATACATAAAATAAAGATTTCTGCTTTTATTTTGAAATTGTAAATGTTGAACAGTGGCTCACTTATCACTCCGGTCTAAAGCACACACATTTTCTAATGACCAAAAGACTTCAGTTAAAAAATGAATCAAAAACTTTCAGTCAAATGTTCTCATGGTGAGCTTTAGAGCTGTGAG
Organism: Simochromis diagramma; assembly: GCF_900408965.1. Classification (NCBI taxonomy): domain Eukaryota; kingdom Metazoa; phylum Chordata; class Actinopteri; order Cichliformes; family Cichlidae; genus Simochromis; species Simochromis diagramma. The sequence continues at coordinate 367,239 of NW_024386822.1, forward strand.
AATGAACGCTTACTGCTTTCACTTCCTGTCAACAGTATGGAATAGATTTGACTGGAACTGCCCTTGGGCACACACAGCAACACTTAGCATGACTTTACACAACATGAGTTACATAAAAAACTGGATCTGCATCTTTAGAGGCCTAATAACCTGCTAGCATGCTAAAGCTGAAACAAAACAAGTGTTGTGTTTTCAAAAGGTGAAGCTAATATACTCAAGGTAAATGTCTGACTTTGGAGACCACAGACCAAACCAAGCAAAGCAACGCTAAACCCCCAACAAATGCCCTTACTGAGTGTCTCACTTAAATGCAATATATTATTTAGGATATCTGTAGCTCAGGAGGTAGAGCAGGACACAATCATGTGAAGGCTGCTCCAGTCTACGTGCTTTGGACAGGACTAACCCAACTTGCTCTCTGATGCTTCCCTTGGAGTGAATGTTTGACAGAAAGCACTTAAGCATAGAAAAAGCATTTTGGAGAAGTGCTTTGAATAGAGAATCACTACCTAAGAACGAGTCAATTTACACCACTAACAGCCAGGGTACACGCTACATTTCCTGAAGCCTATTTTAACCTCAGGGCACCATCCATCCATCCGCTTCCACTTATCCTTTCCAGGGTCGTGGTGCGTGCTGGAGCCTATCCCAGCTGTCATAGGGCGAGAGGCGGGGTACACCCTGGACAGGTCGCCAGTCTGTCGCAGGGCTAACACGCAGAGACAGACAACCATTCGCACTCACATTCAAGCACAGATTCACACCTATGGGTAATTTAGATTAATCAATTAACCTATCCCCACTAATCACACCAGGACACGATTTTTAAAATAAGGCTACCGTATTTTCTGCACTATAAGGCACACTTAAAATCCTTTAATTTTCTCAAAACTCGACAGCGTGACTTATAATCTGGTGCGCCTTATGTATGAATTCTGGTTGTGCTTACTGACCTGATCCGACTTTATGTGGTACACGGCGCTGGAAAATCTGTCAAAAATGTTTTAGTACGACGTTGGTAAGCTACGAAGGCGCACCGCTTGGAGCATTACGGCTACCGTAGTCAGGAGCCTTGCAGAGTAATCTGGGTCCTAAACGCCGTCCACTTCAGGTCCCAAAGTCAAACGAACACTGCGGCATCACTGAGAGTTGAAAACTGTCTAAATTCTTTCATCTGTAATAAAATCATCAGCTTTGCTGCTTTACCAGGTGTAACAATTAAGTTTAACATCCAGGCATCCATGAAAACAGAATTTATTAAAATTTAATGAAGTTAGAAGTTAGCAGGAAGTTAGCTCGCTAGCTTCCACCTAAACATGACATAGCATGTTCTGACTGAGAGATTTCTGAAACAAATTCAAACGTACAGCTCTGCTATCACTTCCAACATAAATGAAGACAGAAAACTAAACAGCAGTGACATTTGTAGGGTTACTGAAGTTGGGCTAGCTGGTATATAATGATTGCTAGCAACACAGCTATGTTAGCATAGCTATGTTAGCATAGCATAAACAGTGAAGCTGGAGGATGAACGCCAACTTTTTTCCACTCGATAAAAGTTAACGTGAGGGTTCCCGATGGTTAGAGACAAATGCAGTCGCATGGCAGGATGCTGTAAACGGACCAAACTTCAGTCAGGAGAACAACTGAGATAATCCATCCACAACACGAGGTTTGCCATTCATATACTGCAACAACATGGGAATAGAGCAGCTGTGATAGAATACAGCATTAATGAATCAATGGTACGGACGTCGAAGAAGCAAGAAGAATGAGTATATAATTATTATAATATAATCCACTGCGCCTAATGGTCTGAAAAATACAGTACTCATTAACAGTGTGTTAGCCCTTTCATCTAAGATGTTCCTGACTGTATGGCCATGTTTTGTGGATGGTGTCTCTTTAGGTGTTTTTTCAGGTTGCTGGGGTCAGAGAACTTTTCGGGGCAGAGCGAGCACTGGTACGGTCGCTCCCCTGTGTGGATGTTCCTGTGGATCTTCAAATTCCACAACTGGGAGAATTTTTTACCACAGATGGTGCAGCCATATGGCTTTTCTCCAGTATGGGTTCTCATATGAGATTCCAAATTTGCTGGAGCAGGAAACCTTTTCCCACAGAAACTACAGACACAATCCCTCTTCGTGGGATTTTTTGGGCCCTGACTTGGACCTGGGTGCAGATACTGTTGAGACCCCTGGACTGACAGGTGTCCTGCTTGCGTCTGACTTGACACCTGACTTTGGCTGGACTCATCTGACAGATCAATAACAGGAAGCTTCTGCTCAAAGGGATAAGTGGGCAACTTTCTAGAATTCTCAGCGGCTGATCCCCTCTCTGTTGCGTTCTCAGCAGCCGATCCCCTCCCAGAGCTGCCAGGCTCTCCTCCAGTGAGTGTGCCAGGCAAGTATGAGAGTGGAGCGAAGTGTGAGGACAGCCCTGGAAGGCTCTCACTGTAACCGCCCCCCCTATTAGTCCACAGCGAAGAATGGCCACAGCTGACCTCTGAGAAGCCCCGCCCAGAGTCCTGCAGGTCGGACAGCCGATTGGTGGACATCTGTGTGGTTTCATCAAAGGACAGCACTCCTCTGCAGTCGTCTGTACTGGACTCCACCAACCCTGGACACAGACAGATTCAGAGTCAAGTTCTCACCCAGCTAGGGTTAAATGGACTCAACATTCTCACAGGGTTTTCTGGAGCGAGAATCCCTGATGTAGGGCAAAACATCAGATGATGCAATATGATGACTGACGACTCAGTTCTATTTTATTTATATAGCACCAAATGACAGCAACAGTAGCCCTCGAGGGGACACGTTTGATGTCATCAGTCTGCTGTAGTCGGAGTCAGAACACTTCCTAAACTGATCTACAGTTCACAGTGAACGGGTCTGCTCACCCTCCTGTATGCTGAGGCACGGCCGGTTCCGAGGTGTCGTCATCGGCTCCACCTCCTCCACCTTCACCAGCACCACATCTGGCTCCTCATCCTTCTGCCCACACAAAGAAAACATAGGAACTGTCTGATGCAATACACAACACGATACCAGTGAAAACTGTGAAAAAAGAATACGAACTCAAGTATAGTGAAGTTTATTTAGACATCAAAGTCACAAAGTACTGTACAATCACTCAAAAACAATTAATAGCAATACAGAACCATGAAAAAAGCCCCGCCCCTCCCTGAGCCTGGTTCTGCTGCAGGTTTCTTCCTGTTAAAAGGGAGTTTTTCCTTCTCACTGTCGCCAAAGTGCTGCTCATAGGGGGTCATGTGATTGTTGGGTTTTCTCTGTATGCATTATTGTAGGGTCTACCTTACAATATAAAGCACCTTGAGGCGACTGTTGTTGTGATTTGGCGCTGTGTAAATAAAACTGAATTGAATAACTACCCATATGGAAAAGAAATAGTAAAAACATATAAATTCAAATTCAAAATTCAAATTCAAATTTTATTTGTCACGTACACAGTCATACACAGTACGATATGTAGTGAAATGCTTGGACAACTGCTCGTGACCTAAGGAAAACAAAAAAGGAAAAGGCTATGAATAAGATAGGAAATAAATATGAAAAATTAAAAAGGGTAAATTTAACTAGGAAGGAATAAAATATAAATTAAGGTTAAAAATGAAATAACTGTACAACACAAATTAGAATGAAGGGTAAATTTATTTGGGAGAATAAGATAAAATATATAAATTAAAGTTGAAAATAAAATAACTGTACAACAAAATACACAATATACAGCCCAATACTATATAAGAATGTATGAAGAAATATAAATAAATATATACACAATAACAGCAGCGTGATTTAAGTAATGAAGTGAAAACAATGTCCAGAATGTCCAGTGTGTGTGTAAGAACTGTATGTGTGGGTCAGTACTGTGTGGTGGTGTGATTGAGAGACCGTATCGCCTGCGGGAAGAAGCTCCTCCTCAGTCTCTCTGTGTTGGTCTTCAGGGAGCGGAATCGCTTTCCTGACCTCAACAGAGAGAACAGTCTGTTGTTGGGATGGCTGAGGTCCTTCACGATCTTCCTGGCCTCCTGCTGTAGATTGAGTGCAGGTCAGGGAGCTCGGAGCGGATGGTGCGCTCAGCTGACCGCACAACCCTCTGTAGAGCTCGTCTGTCCTGCATGGTGCTGTTCCCGAACCAGGTTAAGATGTTTCCCGTCAGGATGCTCTCTATGGTGCAGGAGTAAAAGTTCCTGAGCACCTTGGAGGGCAGTTGGAAGTCTCTCAAGCGTCTGAGGTGGTAGAGACGCTGACGGGCCTTTTTCACCACGGTGTTGATGTGACAGGACCATGACAGGTCCTGCGTGATGTGAACTCCGAGGTATTTGAAGCTGTCCACTCTCTCCACTGGGCACTCGTTGATGACGGGGGTCTGGTAGTTCCTCTCCTGCTTAGTGCTGAAGTCCACTATCAGCTCCTTTGTCTTACTGACGTTTAGAAGGAGGTTGTTCCTCTGGCACCAGTTCTCCAGATTCCTAATCTCCTTCAGGTAGGCCGTCTCGTTGTTATCAGAGATCAGGCCCACCACGACGGTGTCGTCAGCAAACTTGATGATGGTGGTGGAGCTGGTAGTGGCCACACAGTCATATGTGTACAAAGAGTACAGCAGGGGGCTCAGAACACACCCCTGGGGGGCTCCAGTGCTGAGAGTGGTGGAGGCTGAGACATGTCCGCCCATCCTTACTGCCTGTGGTCTGCCAGTTAGGAAGTTGGAGATCCACTGACACATAGATGAGCTGAGTCCCAGATGCTCCAGCTTGGTGGTGAGTGTGGAGGGAATTATGGTGTTAAATGCAGAGCTGTAGTCTATGAAGAGCATTTTAACATAATTCCCCCTTCTAGTGTCCAAGTGAGTGAGTGATGTGTGGAGGAGATGAGAGATGGCATCGTCTGTGGAACGATTTGGACGGTAAGTGAACTGTAGTGGGTCCAGTGTGTCTGGTAGTGAAGAAACGATGAAGTCTCTGACCAGGCGTTCAAAGCACTTCATCACTACTGAGGTGAGGGCTACAGGGCGATAGTCATTGAGAGAAGCAGGGTGGGGTTTCTTCGGGACAGGAACAATGATGGACTCTTTGAAGCATGTGGGGATCACCGACTGAGATAAAGAGATGTTGAATATCTCAGTGAACACAGGAGCTAGCTGGTATGCGCAGTCTCTTAGGATACGACCTGGGATGCCGTCTGGTCCTGCTGCTTTCCTGGTGTTCACTCTCTTGAAGGCTCTCCTTACTTCATGCTCGGAGATGACGAGCACGTTTCCGGTGCTGGCAGCATCTTCCTGTCTGCAGCCGTTAGCGCCGCTAACACTAGCATTGTTGGAGACCTTAGCTGCAGCCTCGAAGCGAGCATAGAAAGTGTTCAGCTCGTCTGCCAGAGTCACGGCCGCGTTCGTCATACCGGTTGTTGGTGCTTTATAGTCCGTTATTGTCCTTAGTCCCCGCCACAGGCTCCTAGAGTCACTCTGTTGGAGTTGTGACTCTAGTTTCCTCCCGTAGCGCTGCTTCGCCTCTTTCACCGCCCTCCGCACGTTATATGACGCGGCTTTGTACGGGTCCATGTCCCCCGTCATGAGTCCCGTGTTGTAGGCAGCGGTGCGGGATCTCAGAGCGTCGCGGATGGTTTTATCCACCCACGGCTTCTGGTTGGGAAACGTTGTGATAGTCTTTGTCTCCACGGTATCATCCGCTAGTTTCCCGATGAATCCCACAACCGCTTCCGTAAACACGTTGACATCATCATCGGAGCTGTTTCTGAACATGTCCCAGTCTGCGTCATCGAGTGCGTCCTGTAACGCGGCCACCGATTGATCCGTCCAGCGCGCGACCTTCCTCTGAACCGGAACTTCCTGTTTCAGCCTTTGTTTGTATATATATTTGTATATATGATTTACTCTTGAAAGTGGCCACTTTCTCATTACTTTCATATTTTTTTTTAGTAAGTATACAAAACATACAAGTTTCATTATATAATTTTTCAAGGGATCTTATATCTGTTTTCACTCTTGTATGCTTTTCATATAAGTTTCATACAAGACAGATAAAAACTTTATAAGATTTATATATATCTTTTCCATATGGGTAACCAAAGGACGTCAGCAGAAAGCCGGATTACACAGAAAAGGTTTGAACTGTGTTTTGAAAGACTCCACAGAGTTGACTGAACAGAGCCGGGCACAGACTCAAGCGCTCTGTGCCGCCCAGTCTTCAGTCTTATACGAGCAAAAACTATTAGGTTTTGAGCTCGTGAGCAAAGACAGCAGACAGCAAGTATTTTGGAGCTTGTCTGTATGCAAGTGTGAGAATTTGAAAATCTAAAATCAACTGAAAGCCCCTGAAAATTAATAAAAGGGTAATGTGAACTTGCTAGGTGCAGCATTTTGCATGACTGGGAGGCGTGAAAGAGCCGATACACATAACCTGGTAAAAAGGGCATTACAGTGGTCTAGGCACGCTGACGCATGAACGGTTTCCTCTGGTTCAGAGCACAACACTACAGCTCACAGTTTAGAGTAGAAAAGAAACAGGAGCGTGACATCGACCCTATACATGTGAGCCAACGTTCAGAATTAAACATGACATCAAGATTAGGAAAACGGGTCTTCACAGAGGAGCGGATTCTTGAATACATATTAGCAGGAGCTATAATGTAGCCTCAGTCTTGTTGGAACTAAAGATAATATATATATTTATTATTGGAGAGGCGGTCACAATCCTGGGATAAACAGTGAACTAGTGTGGACAGCCTATCCAGCTGCTGAGGCTCAAACATTTGTCTGCGCCACAGAAACAAGAAACACTAGAAAAGGACGTTAAAGGAAAACAACAATGGCCCCACACTGAACCTTTTGAGCCCCACAGCTTAGAGACGCAGTATAAAAGGAGAACTTGCTCACTCTAATACAATGTCCTTCCAGATAAATAAGAAGAAAACCAGTCTAGTGCTGAGCTGGAGATACCAGCCAAAACACTGAGCCTATTAAATATTATGGTAACAGAATCAAACGCAGCGCTGAGGTCAAGAAATATGAGTAAACAACAATTTACTGGTTTCCACCTTGGTCAAAACTGGACTAGCTCGTTATCCTCTTCAGGTTATTTGAGGGAGTTTGTCCAACCAGTCTGCAGGTGTTCGGTGGGAGAGACATTCAGTCACGTCCCTCAGGGGATCCTGTGGGCGGGGCTTCAGGAGTATGTGGTCTGGTCCATTTAGTCCCTCAGAACTGCAGTGACAGCTTGGTCCATACTGCCTGCCTGAGCCGTCCCTGTTGGATGTTGGAAGGTATATTTTTTGGTGGTCCCAAGAGGTCATGTGGTGGCTTTAGCTCAGGAAGTAGAGCAGGTCATCCTCCTCCTCTACTGCCAAATTGGAAGGTTGGCGGTGATCCCTGCCTGCTCTAGTTAGTATCCTTGGGCAGGATACTAACTTGCTCTTCGGTGTAATTGTTAGATACAAAGCACTTAAGTACAGTAAAAATGCTTGAATGAATGGATGCTGTGTAAAAATCTTTGAGTGCTCAGCGTAGAGAAGCACTAGAGTAGAGCTGTGACTTCCTGCAACCTCTCTCAGGTGGCTTGGGAGCACCTCTGGATGGCCAGGGAGCAGGAGATCTGGGTTTTCTGCTTGACTGCCACCCCCACGAGTTGTTAGAAAATGGATGAATGGACAAATGTGATTTCTGTGTTATTATCACTGATTTGAAGTAACCTCTGCAGTAGGGGCGGGTTTTGATTATCGATTTATCGATTAAAATCCATTCTGGCTTAGATAACGTGATATCGATTCATTAAAATCCTGAATCGATTTTTTTAATATTAATTTATTTTGCCCGAAAAGCCAGAATCTCAGGTTAAACCTCACAAAATTCCAACAACCACCAAACAGCTCAAACAGTAAATGAGAACAGGTACACGGATTCTGCACAAAGACGTAAACACAAAGCTCGACCCGCCGACGGATCAGGATCAGTGAGATGTCGCCTTTCTCACCGACGGCACGGACACGGTCAGGGCTGAAAGCCGACAGCTCGCTGATTCTGATCTGTCGGCGGGTCGAGCTTTGTGTTCACGCCCTTTTTGCGCTGATTCTGAAGCTGTTAGTTTTATCTCTCTCCAAACAATATTGACCGAACCAGCAGCAAAACAAGATCCAAACTACGCTTCACATAAACATCGTCATGAATTCACTCTGACTTTTGCTGTTTTGCTTCCACCACGATGCTCAGCTCTCTCTCTCACAGTTTCCCGTCTAAAAACCTGTTTTCTGCATTATTCGCTTGCTTGTTACGCACAAGTCTACCGTTGTTTACAGGCTGTCGGACGCTGTTTTTTTCCTTTTACTTACTTCCGAAAAGAAAACCTAATTTCTGCCGTTCAATACTGAACAAATGTAAACATTTTAAAATTATGCAAAACTGCAAAACGCTGTGTCTCTAAAACCTCTGTAACTTTGCTCTGTTTCACTTCAGCAGCATCAGGTAACGTTCATGTGTTGATTCATGGTCTTCTTTCATTTTTGATCTACTGCAGAATATTTTTTATAAAATCCAGGCCAGGAAAACCACCTTCATGTTTTTCTGTGTTTTATCCTCAGCTACTTTGACACAAAGGCCTCTGCTGTGACGCTCACACCTTTGATAAAGTCTCACAGGTGTCAGCTTTCTTTTTATAGATATAAAAATATGGAAATGTAGTGATGCATGATTTGAATTATAATATTTCTGACTGTCTGAGGCAAAATTTCCCCGACTCAAATCGAATGGAATCGTGGATCGAATCGATTCTAGAAATCAGTGACGATACCCAGCCTAGTATGCAGTACAACAGCCGAGGACGCCTTCATGCAGGTGTCAAGGGTTAAATCTGATGCTTTATTTATCATTTATCAGCTGTAATGTTTCTGCAGGGTCTGGAAACAAACAACCCACGCATTTGAGGTAAAGGACAACATTTTATTCCTTAATGAAATGATGCATGCAGAAAGTGGAAACCTACCAAAATGAGCAATGCTCTGACGCTAACGTGAGCTACAAACAAATGTAGACTCGGTAACTAAAATACTTTGCAATTCAAACAAAGCCATTTCAGATCAATTCCAACCCAACAGCATGTGACAAACATCACTGTTACTAACTGCTAGGTTAGCAGTGTTCATGCTTAGCACAGTCTCCCTCCCAAAGGTTAAAACAGCCAGTCTGTAAATGTGACTGTACACATTTTAATGTAACAGCTGATGTAAACGTGCTTTTGTGGGCCACAAACCTTTGACAGCAGGTCACTACGTGCACTGACGGCAGCACAGTTTCAGGTCTCGTCACACATCGTATTCCTCTGTGCCACAGTGAGGGCGAGTCACGTCATTGCACTGGCTGACGCGCTCGTTCGCTACCGAGAGCGCGCTGCAGTTTGTCCCCTGGTACAGTAGTGATACACACATTAATCTGCTGTCTGCACATCTCACTGATCAAACTAATGCAGCTTCATCCACAGCAGCACAGGTAAAGGTAGCACAGTGCTGAGCCTTTGAACAGGAACAACATGTGCTCTTAACCCGGGTGTAGGGCTGTGCGATATGACCAAAATCCCAAATCACAACCATATATATCACAAAATAGTGAATTTGCTGTAAATTCTGTGAATCTCGGCCGACTCGACCTGCGTGAAGTGTTTTCAGCTGGGCGTCGTGTACCTGCAGTCGAGTGTTTAGACCGATGCATTAAACAGCCCGCAGCACGCAGAGTGTAGAGTCTAAGGTTTATTTGGAGCACCTGACGGCTCTTTTTGCTTCTCGTCCGTAAACTCTCTCCGTACTCTGTCAGGGGATTCTTGTGTAGGTGTTACGGCCCTGGCCATAATGGCCATAATGTGTCGTGGTGGCTGTTTTTTGTTCTGCCTGTCTGTGTCTTTAAGAGTCTCTGCAGGTCCCTGATTGGAGACGCTGACGGCTGCTGATTGGTCCCCTGATCATGTGGCTGCTTTGAAAATCTGTCACCAGCAGCCGACAGCAGCCAGTGTTGCCAACTTCGTCGCTATATTTAGCGAGTTTTCAGACCCCTTAGCGACATTTTTTCTAAAAAGCGACTAGCGACAAATCTGGCGACTTTTTCTGGTGTTACTGGAGACTTATTTATGACGACTTTTTGACGTGAAAACGCGTATCGCTCTTTTTCTCAACAAGCAGCGGTGCTGCCGTGAGCACCTCACCCGTGCCAAAGCGCTCACGGGTGGAGGATAGTCCTCCCCAGCTGCTATCAGGGCAGGAGACGCTCACACCTGTGCGTCCAAACGGCAAATGAATCGCGCATGAGCGAAGCCGCTGCTCCCGCACTGACTGTAACGCAGTCAGTTCTTCTTTTACTCTTATGCTGTTTTGTGGATCACAAGGTTTAAAACTACTTATAAACACACACTCTCACACACAAAGTAACTCCACCAGAGTGCTTATTTCGGGTCACTTTTGCCGGTCCAAGCCCGGGTAAAGGAGCAGGGTTGGAATTGTGACATTAAAAAACAATAATTGCTAAAAGAAATTTAATTCGTAGTTCTAAATAAATTCTAACTGCATTTAGGACGTTTTTTGCTCACTTTATGTCTCTTCCACGATGTTATTTCTCTCTCCAACAACGTAGGTTACAATTACATTAGCATGACCAATTATGCAGATTAGGCGATGACGTCATTTAGCGACTTCTAGCGACTTTTAGGACAGCCAATAGCGATTTTCCTTACTGAGGAGTTGGCAACACTGACAGCAGCAGCAGACCCATCCTTGGCCTCCAGACCCTGTGTTACTCGCGTGTGTGCTCCTGAGGATTGCTGCGCTTCTGTATGTAGTGTGTAGTTTAGAGTCACGTGTAAATAGTCACTGAAGCCGAAGGGTGAGCTGCCTTGTTATTTTCTGTATTATTTTCTCCTGTTTATTCAGTTGGGGGTAGCATTTGTCTTTGGTTTGTTCTTTTTATCGCGTAGGGTTCAGGTAGCACCCCCTTGACTGGTTTTGTTTGTTATTTTAGCCTTTGTTCAGCCCGGAGTCACGCTTCAGTTTAGGCACAATAAACCACTTTCACATCTAAATCGGCTGTGGTGTGTTTTTGGGGACCAGGGCGGGGTCACTCTTCTTTCAGCTTATGCTACGTTCCTGTACCCCTCGACAGGGGCGTAACAGTAGGTGGTAGAAGAGGTTTGTCATGTTTGAGTCTGAGACCAGTTTGCACCATGATTGTTCTGGTCTGTGTCAGACTCTTCATAACCAAACCACGTCCGTGCTACAGAGGTGGCCCCTCGGTTACCAATAAGGTCCTCGATTTGTTTGGACTGGTCCTTCTGTTTGTCATCATTTCAGTTTATTTTGAAAAATCTCAACAGGATCTTAAGCTTTATTGTGAAAGGTTTATGTGGAAAATAAACAAGTGGACAGCGGAGCCTCATGCTGGGTTTACCGTCGTTGTTGCTAACGACAACATGTAAAAACAGGCGCTTGTCCGTCCGTAGTGTGGTTATATTAAATATAAGAGAAACAGAGAACGTTAAGAAATGAATGTAGCCACTACAGCGACCATCAGAACCATGATATTGCTGTAAACAGTTTATTGTGTGACACCATGAAACAAACGACAGCGTAAAATGAAACGACGTTTTAATATCGCCATCAGAGACATAGCGTCCTATCTTACAGCCCTGCCTGGGTGCTGATTTTGGTTCTACGACTGGAGATGTAACTTCAACCTTTTCAATTCAGCCTCCTGAAAATGTTTCAAGCATCCTTTTGTAAACTACGATTTGTTTTATCATAAAGTTATTATTTTAGACGCCATGAAACAAAATGCTATGTTGACGTGTTTTTTTACAAATCATACATCTATAACACCACAGCGTCTGGCTTACAGACGACGCCTGCACGGGGGCATACACAAACCAGCAGAGCGAGAACTAGGACACTGGACCTGACCAATCAGAGGAGGCCTGGCTGCCTGCTTTTACAGAAACACACACAGATGTGGAAGCAAACAGAGCTTCGCTCTGCTTTACAGCTCTGCTGTAACGGCTAGCTGACACACTGCCCGATTCCAATGTTGAGTATCATGTGGGAGGAGTGTAAATTTCACTCGTGTAAAAACAACGACTGTAGTCGCCACAGATTTACTTTCCATTCTGTCCAGCACAAAGCGGCCTTCCAGTGTCTCTGCACCTTTCACACAAATGCAGCTCATTTACACTCCCAGGTCTCTGCGTTGTAAACGTCAGCGTGGCTCTTTTGTTGGTGTGTTTTCAGGTTTCTTATCCAGGCAAATCCCCTGCCACACACCCCACAGGTGTACGGTTTCTCCCCAGTGTGGACTCTCTGGTGTTTTCTCAGGTTCCCGGCCTCTGAGAACATCTTCCCGCATGTGGAGCAGCTGAAAGGCTTCTCCCCTGTGTGGACACGCTGGTGGATCTCCACTTTCTTGGGCCGGTTAAAAGCTTTGCCGCAGTAGCTGCAGGCAAACAGTCTTTCCCTGCCAGTGCGCGGGAACGCTTTGCTGCCGTCAGTGAAGGGCCGGGGCAAGGAAAACACGTTGTCATAGCGACTCCAGCCATTAACACCAGAAGAAGTTGATGGCAAATCGACGGCCGCCATCGAGTACGAACACGACGGACTCGTTCCTTCCACGTCAACATTTGAGGGCTCGTCAAAAAACTCCCCGACCAACGAGTGACCGGTTTTATCGATGTCACACAAGACGTCAAACTTTGAGTCGCTGCTGCCATCGTCGATGTACCGGTGTGGGATCGCCACTTCCTGCAGCGAGTCTCTGCCTTCAACAGAAGCAGTGAGTTCACACTTAAGAGGAGAGGAGCCACTGACCTCCACTCCTCTGCTGCCGGTAAGCTTCGTCCTGCACACCTGGCTCTGCGACTGGGATCGAGTAGACACGGACTGGGCGTCCTGGTCCTCGGGGCCAGGCATCTGACCTTCAGCTCCATGAGGGACACACTCCATCAGCCCTTCAAACACAGAAAGAAAACTCAGTTTACCATTACACTCAATTAGTAGAGCACTATTCTATAATGCTAACTGCTATTTAAGTACTGGCTGTAACACGTGTGGATACGCAGCTCTGCACACTCTCAGGGAAAACAGGGAGACGACTTTCAGAGTCACAGATGTAGAACGAGGCACAACAACGTTTCTCCAAAGTCTCTAACAGATACCGTTGGCTGTTGCCGTCACAGAGTCGCCACGGAAGCTTTCTGTCGGATGGCCTTCCTCACCGGGCCAAAGAAAGAACCAGCAATCATTCCCTTTGTGAGTGACTCCATTAACCACCACACTGTGAAACCTCCTCTGAGGTCTCTAATATGTTAAATAGATTCTTGTATGAAAATATTTTAGCAGATCTGCACAGAGTCTGACTGGCAGCATATTGATTGTTGGGCGGTCACACCGCCCATCGTTACTGAAGCAGCGTGAGCTCAAACCTGACAGAGGAGCCTGGAGAACTGAAGACCACATCGATATCTGAGCTTACAGCCTAAGACCAGAAACTACTGCTGTTTGAGCTCTCTGCAGTTTCACAACACGACACATCAAATGTCAGAAATAAGAGACGACTTTCTTACCACGACGGTCTAAGCAGGATATAAAATATGCAAGGAAATGTCCACCGACTCTCACATGTGAACTTTACCTGCCCCTGCTCATCGTCACACTCGGTGTGGGAGGAGTCACAGCTGTTATGAAGCAACATGGCTGTAACAGCATGTCCTGTTTGGCTTTGCATTGTTTTAATGTTTTTAATATACGAGCTGTTCTACAGTGTTTTAACTCTTTCATGGTCAAACATACAGCTTTAGAGGATATGAAACCCTGCTGTGCTCTGTTCTACCTGCAGCACTCATGTCCTGAAATATGTGAACCTCTCTGTTGTAGAAATTATAAAAACTCCTCAATGCATTGTTTTTGCTTGGATGCATTTGATGCAGAGCGCAGCTTGTAAGCACGCTGCTTAGAGCTCCAGTTTACATTTGTACCTAAAAGCAGACCTGCTGTAGGAGCGTACAACAACACGCAACCGCACAGCAAACCTGAGAGCAGCCACACGCTCGCTCTGTGTGAGGCTAACACACACACACTCTGATCTGATGCAGCAGATCTGAGCTCTTTGTTCCTCCTCTTCATGTAAAACTCCTCCAGGAGGACAGAGTACCGTCTTCATGTCTGAGTTTAGGCTGTACGAGTACAATCAGAGCTACAAATGTGTACGATGTGAGCCTAACTACTCTACAAATGTAAAGCTTTGCCTTCTGAGGACGCGAGTGCTTCAATCCAAACACAAATGTGACCAAGAAACTATTTTACTGACACCTACATCCTAACCTGAATACTGTCTGTGCACACCAGCGTCTAAACCTACAGGTCACCTCTGTCACTCACTAACACACTTATTTACTCATTTAGGACGTTTTCTTTAAAAAGTATCATTTTAATGACACATAAAAGGGTTCAGTTGCACAGATGTTGCACAGATGTTGTATCCAGTTAAATGACAGTGGTGATTTGTTCACCATGACAGACCTGTGTGCCGTCTCTTTGGATGGGTTAGTATTGTTATTATCTGATCACAGTCACTCTGAGTGCTCTCCCAGTGGAATCCCCACACGCTCAGCTGTGTGTCTGTGTTGGGACCACTCACAGCATTAACCACACATGCTTTATGTCCACGGTCAACTTCAGAATTACCAACTAACCTAACATGCATGTGTGTGGACTGTGGGAGGAGCAAACCCACAGAAAAAAGCCGAGCCTTGTTCCTCTGAGGCGACGCCTCCAACCACGTGCATGTGCGGTTTAAACTACGACCGATTTGATCGAAGGTGGGTTTTTTTTTTTTTTTTTTAAACTGCAGCACGGCATGTTGCGTGGAAATGTCCCAGTGTCAGTACTCGTCCACTCAGCAGCCTTAGTGTTTCTGTCTGTACTCACCATCATCTCCTATAAGTGACGTACTCTGCTCCGCTTCATCTCGAGACGTGGCTGCCTGCACCTTCTCCTCTTTCACCAGCACTGCCTCCGGCTCCACCAGCTCCACATCTGGAGACTGCACAGCAACAGGGAATCGTCTCTCAGTCAGCCAATAGCAGCTTCACACAGCAGCGTGCACATACGCTAACCTGTGATGATGTGCCTACCTTACTGTGCATGCTTTCAGACAGGATCAGTTCACCGGTTGCGTCTCCGCTGGGCCACAGAAGCATCTCCCTCTGCTGGTCAAACACGTCACCTACACGACAGAAAAGCAGCTGTCTTCAAATGCCGATGTTATTCTCATGTTTGGCTCACATATTACACTATTGTAAGTGAACGCTAACACGGCTCTGTGTCAGTGTAAATAGATCCCGCCCCTCCGTCTCTATAGGGCAGTAATGGCAGAGCCCACCTGTGTATTTTAACCATGATGTGGGTGTGACGGTGTGTTTGACAGGCACAAGTTACTTATTTTACTGTGTTCAGCTGTATCAGCATTTTACCAGAGAAACTTTATTTTATTCAATATTTCAATGTTACAGTTGAAGTATTTTGAGAACATGCATCCATAATATTCATCTTCCTGTTTCCCCATCATCCCTGTTATTAATCTCTGTCTCTCTTCCACAGCATGTCTTTATCCTGTCGCAGCAGATGGCCCCGCCCCTCCCTGAGCCTGGTTCTGCCGAAGGTTTCTTCCTGTTAAAAGGGAGTTTCTCCTTCCCACTGTCGCCAAAGTGCTGCTCATAGGGGTCATATGATTGTTGGGTTTTCTCTGCATCTACTGTACAATATAAAGCACCTTGAGGCGACTGTTGTTGTGATTTGGCGCTGTGTAAATAAAACTGAATTAGAAAACAAACAAACAAAAAAAAGAGTCTTATTATGTAATACTATGTTTTTTTGCTAAACATTTGATTCAGTCTGATTTTGTCTAAAATGTGATGTGTACATTGCTGGGGATTTTTGTGCACGTGCCAGGCATTCACACTCAAACATCAGCTGGCGTTCTGCATAAATCACGTGTTTGATTATTCCTGCCATTTAAACTTCGTACACTTCCTGATCCAAGTGAAAGTGTTGAGCTGTTCCTCTCCATCTCAAACACACTTTCAGATGCTAACCTGCAGCACGGCCAACACTATGTGATTAATAAAGTGTCACATTGTGATATAATGGCATTTACATTCTCTAATGCACAGAACGATGACACAAACGCGTCAGCCTCAGAGGCAGATTTATTTCAAAGGATCTACGTCAACGTTCTCCTGACGGCACTTCGTATGACACGCACAACCGTGGAAACAACAAAGCCCTGTTTAACCACCTGAGGCAAAAAGACAGCGTGGAGTGCAGGCTATGAAGCTGGAGATACTAGCAGCCACTAATGTGCCACCCAAATGTAAATAAAGGACTCCACCGAGCGTCACTCGAGCGACGTGGTTACTCAAGTGTTTTGCCAAGTATTTGATTCAAATGGTGGGAACCAGAGACTTTAAACAGCTGGTTAGAAAGCTTAAAAAGGTTACATCATGGTTGGTTTATGTTGAGCAGTCATTTTATAGAGCAAAGAAATCTGACTAACTGATAGCTCATGGAGAAGGGCTGGGATTCAGTTTGCACTTCTTCCACATCGATTTCAAACTGGATCAGGACGGGGGCAGAGATATACATCGTTTACGTGATCAAAACAGCAACCAAGCGAGCAACCCAGGTAGAATCGGAGTGGTCAGCCTCCGTTTCTACCTGAATCACTTTGAAGTCTCTGTGCTGGTTTCCATCTTTGCTCTGTGCTCAGACCTAAACACTAAGACAAAGATCACATGTGTGTCCTCATTAGGACAGAGGTTCGTGTTGGTGTCACTTGGGACCAAAGCTCTGTGTAGCACCAACAGATTACAACACACATCTATGCCAGGCACTTCAGGGGGACACTAGAGTCCTCTGCTGTCATATCCATGTAACGAGGGCTGGCCAAATGACCGTCTGTGTGACCATCTTCTCGTCTCCTCTGCTGTTTTTAGTCTCTTCCCACCTGCACCTCTTTTTCAGCTGATTCAGGGATCTAGAGTGCGACCAAATTTCTCAAACAAAAAATCCTAGGTCACACAGGTGAGACCAGCCAGTCCCCACAACACTGAAAGTCTCCATGCGGTCAACAACAGACACACATTATGCCCATATCATGGTCTAACCAATCAAAGATAGTCTCTGATTGGCCATGGTCCAGATATTCCTGTAGGCCTATGTGTGTGTGTATGTTTGAAAGTGCAGGCGGATACAGAGAGGTGAGCAGCCTGGGCCTGACAGCAGCAGATGTAGCTGTGGGTAATGAGAAGAAGATGAAAAGAAGAAAAAGGCCAAATCACAGGAGTTGGCCATGTGACTGCAATGGAGGACAGTCCACAAGATATCAAGCTGTGCCGACACCGAGATGTTCAGTTTGAAGCCCGTGAGACACTTTGAGGTCCTTTTAGATTTTCTTTTCATTGAATGTCTTGAGATGTCTTGAGGTTAAATTTCAGCTCAGTGAAGCGCTTTAAGCACTTTGTCAGTAACTTGTGTTTCTTGTAGAACTGAGCTCCAAATAAAGAACTTTGTGTTGACAACATTGTTCGTTAATCATTCACAAATCAATATTGTCTGTATGGACAGCAATTTTTTTAAGTCAACATGTAAAACTGCGGTGTTAAGTGATGCAGTTGCACCTATCTTCTGTCCTGGTGCACCTAAGAAAAACCGTTAGGCGCACCAGTGCAACCGTGGGAAGCCTTAGTCTAGAGCCCTGTGAGTGTGTCTGAAATCACAGCGCAGGGTGACAAACATGAACCAAGATCGCGTTTGTCCCAAAGCCAAGAACGGGAGGCTCATTGTCACAAGGTACAAATAAGCTGAAAACAGCCGCTCAGAAAAGAAGATGGGGTTATATGTAAATACAGATTTGATGTAGGAGGCTTCTACATGTGCTCTGTAATGTACCGGTATAACAGCTGATGGGCGGAGACGTTCATTTAAAAACAGTCGAATGAGTCTCGGTGAAGAGGTTTCTGAGTTTGCATGAATGAACCAGAGATGCTCGTGTCTCCACTTTGTGTCCTCCCTGCACACCGGAAAAACGAGCTAGGCACACTGTAGCCCCGGCTCTATCCAGGGCCCAGACTTTTTACGACATAATAAACGTGTGAGTGAAGAAAGCCTGGTTTCAGACTGGACTCTTCTTACTGCTCGCATTATTCGTGCTGACCGTACCGGCGGGGGTGGAGGGCTCTCGGGGCCTGTCGCTGCCGTTTATCTGCACCCTCGGCCGGCTGCTGTTCAGGGCACTCTCCCGGAGCCTCCTCTCGGCATTTCCCCGGGCCATCTTCAGCTCCAGCAGGTGTAGTTTCCTCTTCAGGGCCTTGTTCTCTCTCTGGCACTGAGACATCTGCAACCTCACCACCGCGTAGTCGTCGTCAACCAGCTTACAGATTTCCGCCACCGCTGCGTTTGCTAGGACCTCCATGATGGAGGCCAGCTGGGTCTGGAAGGCCAGGCGGTTGGACATGGCTGTTAGCCGCTGGCTGGCTGCTCGGTCTTTGCTCTTTCACTGCTCGAGTAGGACTAAGAAACTACTGGAGGTCGTTCACACCATTGCAGCACAGCTAGCAGGTAAACACTAGCACCTCACCGCTAAAGTGCATCTCCTGTTTGACGGCGGCTCACAGCCAGTTTGCCGTAACAGCGCCACCCTCTGTTCCGGAGGATGTAATGCTGCTCGTAGCTCGGTGGCACTGAAGCTCCAACTTGTTCAGATGTATGTTTGTCACCAGATCACCTGATTTAGCTACGACTCTGAATTTGTCTAATTCTGTAACAGCGGCTAAAATAACAGAGAAACATCAGACTGTGGCTGGATAACAGTATCTCAATATCTTTTATAATCTCAGGTATGAGTGTACTGTATGACACAAGTTCATTTCATCTGGCTGTGCTGATAGTTTTAAAAACAACTTGTCCAGCCACGCATAAAGATACAGCAGCAACCTTCCTGTTAGTAAGTGATCTCTGCCTCCTGAGCTACAGCCACACCTACTGCTGTCATGTTTTTATCTATTAAATTATAAAAAATAATGATAACTGGGTGTGTATGCAAACGTAATCATTACAATTGTGGAACACTGAGACACGCACAAAGATCTAACTGCTGTCGTCTCGTACATAAAACAGAATGTCTCCACAGAGAGGATGTGCAGGTAAACGGTGGTTCGGGTCAAGTCAGTGCAGCCACCTCTGAAGTGACAGCTCTGGAACATACAAATGACAAAGTGACAGCACACAGCAGAAATGATGAGCACAGCATGGCGAGGTTCACTGCAAACCTCCTACATATTTAATGACATCAACACTGAAACATGTCATGAAAGAATACTCGAAGGCAAAGTATTTGTTTTAGCTGCTACAGCCGATTACACCCAGACACCAACACACACTAACACGACTCTGATATATATGTTTCACTTTACATCTTTTTACAGTCCTGTGATGTGTTGAAATGTGGACAATGAATGTCTGACATTAAAAGATTCATCTTCAGGCCTGGACCTGGAAAAAGCTTCTCCAGTCAGGCTCTGCATCCAAAAATAATAATACCAGTAATCCAAATGTAATGCCCTCTCTTCACAACAGCTTATTACATTTCCATCAATTCAATATGAATGTGGAGTGCACACACATAAATGTAGTCAGCACAACGAGGAGGTGCGAGCTTGGGCGACAAGATGTGCTTCAACAAAGTGCCAACACGTCAGAGTCACTGCACAGGTCTGAGAAGGCCACTCGTCCACGATACTGTCACGATGACGCTGATACAGAGAGCATGGAATCAAACCGCGACTCCAGTTTTTCCCTTCTAACAAAGGGGAACCTTTAAAGTGCTTCAACGGAAGAGTCTGGAAGTTTTTTACAACAACATTACTCAGTTTGTTATAGCTTTTGTAATCGTGCAGCAACATGGACTCCTAGCCGCTGCACAGCTGTGGTATCCTAGCCTTCCTGCAGCAGCCCGCCCCTCGCAGCTCCTCCCATCAAACCAGGACACGCGTCTTCTTCATATCAGCTAAAATAAGATGAAACCCACTGTCCCGCTACAACGTGCCTTCTATGTCCACTTTTCCTTTCGACTGTTCACCTTATCCGGGCCATAAAGACCTCTGATTGGAACTCTGGACTTTGGAAAGCAGAGCCCAGAAAAGGACCGTCAAAGAGATCGAGGCGATTATCCCAACAGGCCTGAGGAAAGCTGCAGCCCATCCACGAGACGAGAGTCAGCGCCGTGAATGCTGCCAGTCCCGACTCTGTGAATCGCACTCGTGGTCAGCGATCAATGTTCATGACAATTTGCATATTAATGTTTATGAAACGGAGCTAGTGGTGCTCGTGTCAGCTGTCCTGTGTGCACGGTGGGAAAGCTGCAGCCTGACCCGGATGGGCCGTGAAACGTTTCTCCCAAACAAAGCGCAGCATCCACACAAACACAGACAACGTTCTGGGATTTCCCTTCTTGGTTCTTGAGACATAACTAAGGTACTGTTACTGTGCCACATGTAGCACACTCTCTGTGTGCAGGATTGACTAATGTTCATTATGTTAATAATACATTCAAACATGAATTTGGCATATTTAGAGTCCCATTAATGACCGATGTTCTGATGTTAGACTAAAGAAAGTGCTCTGTGTTTGCAAACTTTATCAACCAATATTTAATGGATGGAATAAAGTCCACTCTTCTGAATAGAGCGATCACCTTCAACAGATGTGCAGATGCTGTTTGCCATCACTGCTTTATGTACATAGCACCAGGTAACAACAGTTAGGTGGAGAGTCTGCGCAGCAAAAGTCAGACTTTCTGTTGTCATTGCTACTTACAGCTGCTGACAGCATGAAATACAACATGCTGGAATCAGCAGCTGTGTCGCTGCCACTACACTGCACTGTCAGCTTCCAGCTTCATCTAGTCATGAACACCGATGTTTGATAAAAGCATGAGCCACACTGGTACACAGTCATGCTCCTTGGGCCACGAGATTAAAATAGAGGTTCTGCCCTTTTATTTGCTCTCGACATCGCGGTTTTATTAAGGAGGGGTTTTCGTCACAGCTCACTCGAACGAGTTCTCAGAGTTTATTGTTAGACTCAGAGTTTAGTCTCAGAGTTTAGTCTCAGTTTAGTCTCAGAGTTTCAGTCAGTTTAGTCTCAGAGTTTCAGTCTCAGTTTAGTCTCAGAGTTTCAGTCTCAGTTTAGTCTCAGAGTTTCAGTCTCAGTTTAGTCTCAGAGTTTCAGTCTCAGTTTAGTCTCAGAGTTTAAGACTCAGTTTAGTCTCAGAGTTTCAGTCAGTTTAGTCTCAGTTTCAGTCAGTTTAGTCTCAGAGTTTCAGTCTCAGTTTAGTCTCAGAGTTTCAGTCAGTTTAGTCTCAGAGTTTCAGTCAGTTTAGTCTCAGAGTTTCAGTCTCAGTTTAGTCTGAGAGTTTAGTCTAGTCTGAGAGTTTAGTCTAGACTCAGAGTTTAAGACTCAGAGTTTAGTCTCAGAGAGACTAGACTCTGAGACTAAACTCTGAGAGTCTAGTCTCAGAGTCTAGTCTCAGAGAGTCTAGTCTCAGAGTCTAGTCTCAGAGTCTAGTCTCAGAGTCTAGTCTCAGAGTCTAGTCTCAGAGTCTAGTCTCAGAGTCTATCACAAACTCACCTGTGTGACCATGTCTCACTGTCAAACCACCGATATGAAGACAGTGTGGGGTAGACCAACCGTAGAACTGATTTAGGACAAACATTTACAAACATTTACTCTGAACGTCATCATGACATCACCTCATCTACGCTCAAACTACCATCTTTAAATGTTCACCATTCAGAGTCCAGAGTGTATCAGATGCTGCTACAGCATTCATGCTACAGGCCACACTGAGACTGTTGCCGGTGTCTGCGGACGCTACACATCTGGCTGAAGGACTGGCCGCAGCGCGAGCAGCTGTAGGGTTTCTCCTGCGTGTGAACCGTACGGTGCCTCTTCAGATGGCTCGATGAGATGAAACTCTTCCCGCACAGCGTGCATCGATAACGCCTCTCACCGGTGTGGATGAGGAGGTGAACCCGCAGGTTGTTGGGCTGGGCAAAACCCTTCCCACAGTGAGGGCAAGTGTAAGGTCTTTCCCCGGTGTGCACCCGCTGGTGCAACTCCAGGCCGGCCGTGCTGGGGAACACACGTCCGCACACAGCGCACGCCACCGGCTCTTTTGCGGCGGCGGTGCTGCTCCTGTAAGGCCGCCTCTGGCTGCTGGCAGTGCCAGTGGGAGCTGTCGGAGGAGGGGGAGGGGGCGGAGGTGGAGGGGGTGCAGCTACTACGGCGGCGGCAGCAGCAGCCATGTCGAAGGAGGCAGCAAAAGCAGCCATCTCGTGAGCGCCGCCTGTAAAGAGCATAGTCGGGGGGCCGTCGAGACTTTCTCCCCCTCCCTGTGAGGGGAAGGAGGCAGAAGGGTGCCCGCTGTCTGTGTTCCCCAAACCCAGCTGTGCTACTGCATAGGCTGCTCCCAGATGGCTGACACGCTCCTGCATCCAGGCCAGATCCAGGCCCAGGCTGTTGAGGCGGTCGCAGCTCGACTCATCAGAGGCTATAGTGGCCGACAGCTGAGAGGGATGAAGGTCATCTTCTGTGAGCTCATCTGTCTGGACCTCTGGCTTCAGAGCCATATCAGGTAGGCTCCCCGAAGGGTCCCTGCGAGCCGCTTTGGAGCCCAGGACCCCCTCGGTGTTGCCTACGGGCTTAGCAGCCTTACGTTTTGCTCGAGGCCTGCAGGTCAGGTCCATCGTGGCATCAGCAGGAGAGGAGGACAGCTGTGATGTGGAGGATGTGAGGCTGCTGACGCTGGTGTCGAGGACAGTGTCAGCAGGGGGGCTTTCCTCGCTGGGCTCCAAAGCTGTAGAAGGACAGACAGTAACACTGAAACCATGTGAGCAGCCAACAAAACACTGATGTAACTGTGTGGGGGCCACACTCACCTGCAGAGAGGCCACACTCCGCCCTTATGTTAACCTCCACCTTCAGGTCCAAGTTGCAGTCATCTCTCTCCTCTTTTTCCTGCTTCACCAGTGTCAACATCTTGGCTTCCTCCTGCTGAGAAAAGACAAACGAGCCCCACACTTTCAGCTACTGCATCAATCATTTCTGTCCCACACAGCAGCCAAGACGCTGCGGACGCTGAAGGAAGACATTCAAGACTTTTTGCATCCAAAATAGAAATAACTGCACGTGTGCACACTGTGAGTGGAACCAGCTTCCAGTTTGGATTCAGGAGACAGACACTATCTCTACTTTCAAGATTAGGCTTCAAACTTTCCTTTTTGCTAAAGCATATAGTTAGGGCTGGACCAGGTGACCCTGAATCCTCCCTTAGTTATGCTGCAATAGACGTAGGCTGTTGGGGATTCCCATGATGCACTGGGTGTTTCTTCTTCACTCACTATGTGTTAACAGACCTCTCTGCACTGAATCCTTAGTTATTATCCATCTCTGTCTCTCTTCCACAGCATGTCTTTATCCTGTCTTCCTCCACTCACCCCTAACTGGTCTCAGGTGGCGGCTCCACCCTGAGCCTGTTAAAAGGGAGTTTTTCCTTCCCACTGTCGCCAAAGTGCTTGCTCATTGTTGTGATTTCTCTGTATCATTGTAGAGTCGACCTCACAGTATAAAGCACCTTGAGGTGACTGTTGCTGTGATTTGGAGCTGTATAAATAAAGCTGAATTTGAACCCAAACCATGAGCTTTTTCTAATTCAGTTTATGTTGTATTCCTAACTCCAACTGTTCCTTTTTTAGGGCCTAAACCAATAGAACCCTTTAAAGATCCTGAACCTAACAAAGTAATGTTTTTAGAGTGAATAACATATGAAACATATCTGAAACATATGTTAGAGGGTGGACTCAGACACATCTGAGTCTAACCTTAGGATGTGGACCTTCTCTTTGTCACACGGTCACAGATCAACACTGACGAAAATAATGTTGGATTCTTGTATTAACAAAAACAGATTGATCTTGGATTAGATGTTCACAAAGTGCAGAGAGCTGAGGTTATATAACGTGCCAGCCTAGTGCACGATTCATCTTTACCTTTGAAACTGGATGAAAGGGTTTGCCTTCAGAAAGAGCCAGAGGAGGGGGTGCCAGGGGCAGATGGTCATCAGGTCCTGAAAAATAACACAGGACATTGAACATGTGCTCCCCCACGTGTTTCAGCTGTGTGTCACGCAGCCACATTATCAGACAGACACGCCATGCATCCCCATGTCTGATGTCTATGATATGCCGTCATATTTGACGCACGGCGAGCTGTACCGTGTGGCAGCAGAAACTCGGCACACCTGGCAGTGTTTCCACTCTTCTCCAGTTTTGCTGAGCCTGTGTGAGCAGTGGCTTCCTGTTCTCCTGCTGCTGTAGCACATCTGTTCGATGTGCTGTGCGCTCAGCCCCGCTCTTCTGCATACCTCGGTTGTAACGAGCTCTGATTTGCTCTAACATCAACTACACCTTTTCACCCGGAGAACTCACTGGATATTCTGCCTTTTGCTGAACTCCACAGGTGGCTGTGCAGGAAGAGCCCAGCAGATCAGCAGGTGCATGTTACACAAACTAGCATTTGAGGACACCTGAATCAGGTTTGCTGGGACAAAACATGCGAGCCGTCTTTTACCATGCTCTTCATGGGAGACAGGACGAATTTCTCCGACTAGCACACGGGGCTGGATGCAGCAGTATAATCATTACTGAGCTCACAGCTGGATGGGTGGATGTGCAGGGTGTCCCGCTCCCCTACCTTTGGGCGGCCTAAAATGAGCCGTGTGATGCTCCTCGCGCTGACTCCGTCTCCTCATCCTCCTCTCACAGCTCCGCATCTTCACGTCCATGTCTCGCAGCCTCTGCCGCAGGGCTCGGTTCTCCTTCTCGCTCTTCTCCCGCTCCTGCTCCATCTGAGAGCGCAGCGCCGCGTAACCGTCGTCCACCAGTTTGCAAATTTCGGCCACCGCCGAGTTGGCCAGCATCTCTATGATGGAGGCGATCTGCGCTTGGAAGCCGACGCAGTCCGCCATCGTGGCCCGCGCTGTCGGAGTGCACGGACAGATGCGCGCGGCAGACGCTGCGGTGCACGGGCGTCAGGAGATCCGCGCACTGATGTGTGGCCGAAGACATGCACAGGCTCGGCGTCGGCCTCCTGGGCGCTGTCAGGTGGGAGTCGCCTGCTGATGACGTCAGTTTGTTGTTTAGTATCATGTCGCAGGCTGCCGCCCCACATGTGACAGCATTCAGGTCACAAAAATAACCACCAGAGTGTGTGTGTGTGTGTGTGTGTGTGTGTGTGTGTGTGTGTGTGTGTGTGTGTGTGTGTGTGTGTTAAAGACACAGACCTTAATCATCAGGCGTTCTGAGGTCTAAATCCTGACAGGAAGTGTTACCATGGCATTCCTGTGCAAGATGCAGGTGCGCGTGTGCTGTGGAGGGGCTGTGATGGCTCATCACACACACGCGGGTCACCTCTGCAGCGTCTCATGCTGCTACACAAGTCTGCCATCTGTAATCCAGTTTGAGATCCTTCCCAGACGCCTTAACGCCCACTCACCTCATGGGCCATCTAACCTCAGGAAATCACATGATAGGGCGGGGCCAGGTTTCACAGTGGGTTCACCTGAAACCTTGGCTGTATCCCAATTCAGGGTCTGCAGCCTTAAAGGCTGCATTTTAAGGCCGATTATATGGGCTCAAAATGTGGTCATAACAAGGGCGTAGATTGTCATGGACGGAAGGGACATGTCCCCACCAATATCCAGCGATTACTGAATTGTCCCCACCAGTAATTTGATCTCTTCGAGTAAAGAAAAACAAACCCGATAGAAAGAAAAACGATGTGTCAGCGTCTCATTCACCCAGCGGAGCAGAAAGAGTCAAATCACGTTCTCTACTGGAGTCCTACGTCATGTGACAAATATGGCCAATGTGATTGGCTGAGCCTTTCAGGGAGCTCTGTTTAGTTTTAGCAGCGGCAAACCTACGCTGCGAGGAGGAGAGGAGGACGGCAGCAAGGAGGAAGAACCCGGATATAAGAAAGTGTTTTTCAAAGAAACCTGTGAGTCACTTAAAGCCAAGTTCACTCATAAAATGTGTCACAATATCGTTACAGGCTATAGGCCATATATGCCAACACTCCCGATTTTTCCGGGAGAATCCCGAATTTCAGTGCCCCTCCCGAAGGTCCCCCGGAGCCACCATTCTCCCGAATTTCCACCCGGACAACAAAATTGAAAAACCATATTCCAGATTGGCCCAGCCAATTCCAGTTTCCAACAATGGCTACTACTACTGCAGCTACATAGCTTTAATATTACTCTTATTACTCTTTCTGGGTTGCAAAATAAACTTTTAACATATTTTCAGGCGAGAATCTAGCTGTGTAAACTTCAAATATCTGAGCCGGTGTTGTGCCAAAAACTGATTTCCAATGTTTCCGTGTGTTTTTTATGTGTAATATCATATGATGTTAAATAGACTTCAGTGAACAGGTATTACAAAGGGGTTATATATAAAATTAAAAAATTACCTGTTCCTCAAGTATCTTTGTAACTGTGTTATTGTACCTACATTATAATCAACCAGCTTCCTTTTGTCCACTTAAAATATGTTTACAGAACTATTTTTGCATTTGTTGCAATTTCAGATGTCCTCTTGGCCAGATTACTCTTAAGAGAGACATTTTTAAGGTAAACAAGACTTTTTTTAACTGCATAAATAAAGGATACATAAAAGTCACTGCCAAAAACTGACTGCAGGTTCTACCTTGTTACAGGAATGTTGTTTGTTGCTCAAGATGACTTGATATCATTCACGAGGGATACACTTGACATATGTTTCACATATTATAGACCAACAAGTTATTTATAGCAGTTTAAATACAAGCAATCCGTTTTTGGCAGGCAATCACAACACAACACCTGGTTCTCAGGTGGACGCAGCCTCTGAATTTGGACACCCCCAGCCTGTTTCTGGCCCCGGTCAATAATAACGGTGACATTTAACTTATTTTATCCGATAAATAAACATTGTAAAATTCAAGTTTTGTGTGTGTGTGTGTGTTTGAATGTCTCCCTAATTCTGAGGACTCAAGGTTGGCAAGTATATGTGCCAGGCTTTGGCCCACATCAGTATAAAATTGTATGTAACCATGAATAACGTGTTGCCATGTCCACCAGGAGAGACTGGACAGTATAGATGTAAAACCAATATGCCAGCAGTTTATCTCAGTGAGAGGAGCAGGCCTGTGTTTGGCTGCTTCACATAGTGGACATTGAGTTGTTGTGTGGGGCATGTAGTCCATGTCTGTTGCTGTAACAGTAGCTCATGTTTAGAATAAAAGATCGCAGCTCACTGAGTTAATCGGGGCAATAGTGCCTCAAAACGTTGCATCATTTTGCTGAGAGATCTTTTACTTTGTGGTAATCTTAGATGAGTAGTTTTATGGACAAAAACCAGCAGGTCACTCAGTGTTCCCTTAGTGCTAATGTGTCAGAGATGTTGGTGTACTATAACTGAAGTAATGATGTTAAGTCCTTAACGTCATATTCTTTTATTGTCATGACTGTATTTGAAGATATTTTTATTTTTGTATGATACCTGATTTATATGGAATATGGCTGAAGTAAACTAAAGCCTGAAATACTCAGTCAGTCATTTGTTTAATAGTAATTTAACATTATATAATTCACATATAAAACTATGAATTGTAATTGTAAATGGTTTAAAAGCACGTAGAATAGCATATGTAGGCAAGAATATTTCTCCTTTATTTGTTAAGAAGCAAAAACAAAAACAAAAACAGGGCAGGGTTCGGTGGTTGAATCATCCGTCCCCACCAATGCCCAAACCAAATCTACGCCCTTGGGTCATAAATATTTTGTACATGTAAATCAGGATTTGTATGTGTAAAAAGAATTTGTGTGTGAACTTAGTCAAAAAAACCCTGCAAGTTACAAGTACGAATTTTAACCCTATTTTTCTTCCTTTCATCTGATTGGTCAATGTCATGTCAATCACAAATGTAACAATCCAATCAGAGAACAGATGGGTTTGGCTGTCGGAGGGGCGCTTTTTTTGAACTGCAGGTCTTTGAAAGGAATAAATGCCCTTTTACATGCCAACCCAGCGTTTTCCTTCATCACCACCAATGACTGTATAAAAGATGGATGACGTGACAGCGCCCCCAAAATGAAGCCAAAACGTCTCTATCGCCCCCTGGTGTCTGGCTGCAGTATAGGTCATAAACCCCGCCTCCTCTATGTTAGCGGATGGGACTGTGGTCAGACTAAAATAAATTAATTCTCCTAAGATAAACTTTTTCCAAAGATTCTTTCTTTTGTTATCAATAGTTCTCATCACGCTGATTGATGTCCAATGAGTCTCCTCTCCCATAAGTTTGATTCTAATTCCTACCGCGGTGATGTTAAATTGGGGTGAAACGTCATCATAGCAGCTTTGACTGGCAGCTGCAGAAGTGGAGGTGGAGCGGCCGAAGAGTAAACTGTTAAAAGTAAGTACTGAATATTATGTCACTTATTTATGTGCAAATGTTTAATAACAAAGAAAACATTACTGTTGGCCACATGTCGGCAAAGTTATTTGCCATTAGCGATGTTTGTACTTTCAGCGTTTACTTGGTTTTAAAGCCTTTAAAATATAATACAATAGTCGACCTTAATCTTACAGAGAATCTGATGATTTTGTGGATAATTAAAGTCAGTCATATATCCACAAACACAACAAGCTGAAAGTCAGTGATGCTGCTCGGTTTGCAGTCCTGAACATCACGGCACAAGCAGGATCCACTGCACTGTTAATGTGAGCTGTGTTATATTGCTGCCTCTGTTCGGTGGTGTCGAGCCAAACGGACTTTAACGTGTGTTTGAACGAGCTGACGGTTCACTCGTTAAGCTGAAAGAAAGATGCTTTAATCACAGCAGTCACACATGTGTGCACTGCACCATCTGGAACTCTTCTTGTTTACACTCGTAATAACACAAACACTAAATCCTCCTTCTCTGGTGCTGTTGTGTAGCAGTGTGTACACCTGAGACTGTCACCTGTCTGTCTGTCCTGCACTCTCTCTCTGTTTCTTTCTCTCTGATTGTGGAATAAAAGTATGAACATGTGTTTATAAGTTACACTTGTGTTTGAATCCTGCAGCTTATCACACATTTGATTTCCATGTGTGACGACTGCAAGTGTCCAGAGTGAGGACAGACTGAGGGACCCACTGCTGCACATCATCTGTGAGGCTTTGCACCCCTGATGATCCACCAGGACAAACTCAGCAGTGTGTGAGGAAGAGGAGGAGGAAGAGCCAGCAGCAGCTGACAGATGGAGAGAATAGACAGACTGTTCCCTGTTTGTGAAGGACTGCTAGTATAGAGCGTTATTACATTTATTGCTAATGCAATCATATGGCACACTGACTTCTGAGGAAAGTTTAGATGCACTCATCATCAGAAAGGTTGCTGACCCCTGCTCTGGGGTGAACTGCAGCTCCATGACCTGGAAGACTTGCTGTAATCGATGAAACCATGAATTCTGCTCTCTACCAGAAAGTCCTGAGGCAGAAAGTCTGACCATCATTCACAGAGTCACCTTTGAACGTGTCAGGAAAACTAAATGAAGGCTGTTTTCTGTCACAGTGGCCGGGTCACCCCGGAGTGTATTAGGAACACCTGGTGATGACGATCTGAAGGCTACACCCTGTCAGTAAATAGCCCATTGGTGTTCAGTCACATACTGGTTCACACACAGTCCACACACTACATCGGTGAAAGACTGGTGCAAAGACAGCTGCACTGCAAAAGAAGCATTATCGCTCCGAACACACCAAGCGAGAGCCAGACCCCTGCTCCTGACTGCCGGGGACATCGTAAATGCTGCTCGGACTCGATAAGTTGTCCATCTGCTGCATCTGCGACCACGATGGCCATGTTAGCTGGACCTGGGAGTCCACTGTTTCTATGGCAACAGGAGAGGCGTTGAACCCCACACCTCCGGCTGGCTCATTAAGCTGTTTACACAGCAACGGCTGATGATGTCAGCACTCAGCTCTGCTGAGAGGCGCTCCCTTGTCTCCACCTCCTACCCACGACCCACCACGTCTGTCAGCCCCACGTGGCAGCAAGCCGATTGCAGCGCCGTCAAGCTTCGCAGCAGAGCTCCACTCTGAGCCATCTTGGAACCTGGTGGAAAACCAGAGGCTGGCTTTGAACTGATTTGGTTGACTGACGCAGTTTTGAGTGTAGAACAGGATGCTGCTCCGTATCTTCAGTCCTGATGTCCTCCTGCCAATCCAGCTGC